>NC_088880.1:3716272-3810547 GCF_032884065.1 Artemia franciscana | reverse complement strand
TAACCGTCACTCCACTCCCCCCCCCCCCCACAGACGGTCGAATCGGATAAATGACTATTTCTAATTTAATATTGTCTGGTACTGATTTTTCTCATTTTTCAGAATTAACCCTCCCCCCAACTTCTCCAAAGAGAGCGGACCCGTTCCAAATATGTCAATCACGTATCTAGGATTTGTGCTCATTTTTACCACCAAGTTTTATCCCGGTCTTTTTTTCGAATCAACCTTCTCCCCACTCCCCCCAGATGATCGAATTGGGGAAACGACTATTTCTAATTTAATCTAGTCTGGTTCCTGATATGCCTCATCGTCCTAACTTATCTGGAAGTGCCTAAACTAGTAAAACAGGGAAAGACAGACAGACAGACCGACAGAATTTATGATCACTATATGTCACTTCGTAAATGCGAAGTGCCACAAAAACTTTTTAATACCACAGAAATTTACGAAACTTTTTCTAAGACCTTTTAAGCCCTGAAAGCAAGAGATAAATTAGGGTCTTACTCAATGTCTTCAAGTATCGCCCCGATTTAACAACAATTAGCTACAACTGAAGCCCAGCTGGAGAAAATAAAAGTCATCTGCTGGAAAATATAACCAATCAAACAGTTCGTGGTAACGAACTGTAGTAAGAAGCGACCCGGCTCAATAGTAACCGAAACTCTATAAAATGAAATTTGATACCAAAAGTTACATCAAAAGAATCGCATTTTAATGCTGATTTTAAATATATAAGTTTCATCAAGACCAGTTATACCCATCGAAAGTTACGAGCCTGAAAAAATTTGCCTCATTTTAGAAAATAGGGGGAAACACCCCCTAAATGTCATAGAATCTTAACGTAGAACCTTATTGTTCCTGTTACCTTATTGTAGAAATTTCAAGCTCCTATCTACAAATATGTGGAATTTCGCATTTTTGCCAGAAGACAGATCAGGGATGCGTGTTTATTTGTTTTTTTTTTTCCCAGGGGTGATCTTATTGACTGAGTGGCCCTAGAATGTCGCAAAAAGGCTCATTCCAACGGAAATTAAAAGTTCTAGTGCCCTTTTTAAGTGACCAAAAAAATTGGAGGGCACCTAGGCCCCCTCCCACGTTCGTTTTTTCCCAAAAGTCTCCGGATCAAAATTCTGAGACGGTCATTTTATTCACCATAGTCGAAAAACCTAATAACTGTGTCTTCAGGGACGACTCACTCCCCTGCAGTCACCGTGGGAGGGGCTGCAAGTCACAAACTTTGACCTGTGTTTACGTACAGTAATGGTTACTGGGAAGTGTACTGACATTTTCAGGGAGATTTTTTTTTTGTTTAGGGGGGAGAGTTGGGGGGGGGGGGTTACTTGGGAGGATATTCCCATGGAGAAACTTCTCATGGGGGAAGTGAATTTCAATGAAGGGGACGCAGGATTTTCTAGCATTATTTAAAAAAACAACGAAAAAATAAATATGAAAAGTTTTTTTCTACTGAAAGTAAGGAGCAGCATTAAAACTTAAAACGAACAAAAAAAAAATAACCTTCTCGTTATACCTCACTCTTTACGCTAAAGTATTTTTAGTAATTTCAACTATTGATCCTACGGCCTCTGTGATTCAGAGGTCATTCTTAAGGAATTGGGACAAAATCTAAGCTTTAGTGTAAAGAGCGAGGTATCGACGAGGGTTTAACCCCCTAATGTACGCAATAAAAACATACTAATATAGAAGTTCAATACGTAAGTTAATTCGTAAGTTACGTATATTTTTTACCAATGAAGACGTTTGTAAAAAAATAAAAGTTCTAGTTGCTTTTTTACGCAACCAAAAACTTGGAGGGCAACTAGGCCTCTTCCCTTGCTCCTTTTTCTAAAAATCTTCCGATTAATTGCAATTAATTAATATGCAAATCTCGTTTTAATTATTTATGTGCGGAGAGCCAAGATCAAAACATGCATTAATTAAAGAATGTCCAGAAATTAAATAAAAAAACAAGTTTTTTTAAATGAAAGTAAGCAGCAACATTAAAACTTAAAGCGAACAGAAATTACTCCGTATATGAAAGGAGCTTTTCCTTCTCAACGCCCCACTCTTTACGCTAAAGTTTCTTACTGTTTTAAAATAGAGTTAAGAGAAAGAGTAAACTTTAGCGTAAAGAGCGGGGCGTTGAGGTTCAATGACCCAAATTTGTACTCTTTTGTACAGGTTCTTTGTTTTTTGCTAACCCCCCGCTCTTGGCTTCGGAAAGGCCCTCTTTTAATTAACAAAAAATTGAAATGAATGAATAATGGAATAACTTCGAAAAATGTTAAACACAAGAGGACAGGAGAACCATTGCGCCGAAACTAGTAATAAGTAACAATGAAGTCCCCCACAAAAAAAAACTGTACAAAAGTCTTTAAAAGCTGGGGGTTTGAGGGGTGGCAGCCCCCCAACTGCCTTTTCTAATTCCTATACGTTTTAAGGTTCGACTTTGGGACGCAGCCTCTTTAACTCTTTAAGAAAACGAAGTTTTTTTCATATTATTATTAAAGGGATGAGAGAAGCTCGCTTTCTATGACACAAAAGCCGAAACTAATTACGTTAAAAGTCGCAGGGCCAATCGGGTTTCCCTTGGAAATCCTATAGAAAATGAATGATGATCGAAGCTTCTGAATTGTCCAATCTTGGAACAACTAGCTTTGGAATTTAAAGGAATCGAGAAATTGGGCTTATATTGAAAGGCTTGAATTAGAAGTTGTTTGGAAAGAAACAGATGAAGTCTATCAAATTGTCTTGTCATAGAAAAAAAAGAGATGAGGATGAGCCAAGTAGGTCATTTAAATGTGAAATGTCAAGAGTAATCGCAGAAACTGTTCCAGGAGGAGAAGAGCAGCCGTGAAAAATTCTGAGCCGGGGGGGGGGGCTAATTTCCATGTACATGTTCGAACCAATTACTGCAAAATGTCGTACTATTTATGAATTTTAAACATTTCTTTGATAAATTATGTATTTTATTAAAATATTCAAATATGCTAAACTACAACTTGATTTAATAGACATATACAAATATCACACTTTGATTATATCTTAAAATTTAAGAAAATTGTGAGAATTGCAAGTGCGACTATTTAGCTTCCTCTGTGTCCGTGTGTAAGTTATCCTCCATGACTTGAGAATATTGTTAGACTTTTTTTTCCTAGTTTTTTTCTTTTTCATGTAATCCCAGCTATAGGGTCATACGAGGGGGAGAGGGGGGGGGGTATATTTTATCTGTATGGCAAATGGTCATTTATTATGCCACCTTATTTAAACCCCTTTTGGAATTGCGAAAAATTTGAACTATGACATCCGAGTTCTGTGACATTTAGAAAATTGAAGTTAATCACTCTCCCCTCAACTACCAAACTTAATAAAAGGTCTAATCAGGTCAAGCACTTTTCGCAAGTGGTGGTCGGCATTTCCCCCTTCCCTCAAGAAAATACTCCTGGAAAGTTTCCCTGTGGAAAATGCCCCTCCCCTGGAAAATCCCATCTACCGTGGAAATTACCCCCAGGAAATTATCCCCTCCTCTGCGGTTGGGCAGTCCCCATTCTCTACCGAATACATTCTGCTCATTTTGGAGTTTAATGCTATTCTACTTTCCTAATAACAGCGTAGACCAGAAATATTCCCAGAAATATTAAGGGAGTAGATACCAATTTCATGTTTTTGATGCATTTTTTAAAGTTTCTTTTTTACCCCCCTCCCCCTAAGAAAATTGCTTGAAAATACCCTATTTTTTACTTTTTGCTGGAAAACTTTTCCAAAAGGGAAGGGAATACCGGAGTGATTGTAAAATTAATCAGAAATTAAAGTCTTTTTCAAATGAAAGTGCTCTAAGAATAATTTTTCACGAGTTCATCCGCAAAAAAATTTCAGAGAGAAATTTTCAGCTACAATGGAATTGTCTGGAGGGGAAAAAACTTTTTACGGAAGAATTTTCCGTAGAAGGAAGGAATTTTTCATGGAGGGGGAGCTGGATTTTGCGGTGTTATTTAAAAACGAATACATATTAAGTTAAAATAAAAAATAAAAATTTCAACTGAAAGTGAGGAGCAACAGCAAAACTTAAAACAAAGAGAAATTATTACGTATATGAAAGGGGTTGCTTCCTCCTCAAGACCTTGCTCTTTACGCTAAAGTTTTGACGTTTTGTTCCAATTCTATAGGAGCGGTTACTTTCAGTTGAAATTTTTTTTTTTATTTAATTACTTACAGATAGTATTTGTTAAAGGGAAACATTCGGAGCAAGTTTTTCAAAGAACAGTAAGGAACCTCTTTAAACCAAAAATGCAGAAATAAAGTCAAATAAACTTCGAAGTCTAAAACTAAGGAGTCTAATAGAAAAAACAAAAAGATATAAAACATTTTTTTTCATGAAAAAGACTATGTCAACAAAAAACGAATAGAAATTAATTAAAAAACTTTTTACCTACAAAACAAGTTTGTTGGTATGTAGCTCCATTAAGCCGAAAATGAGTAGAAATAAATTCAAATTATTTTCCATGAGATAAACTACAACAAATCACCATCAATGAATAAATTAAACCCAAAACCTACAGAAACTAAAATAGATAACCGAGTCAAACTCAAAACGAGAAAAACAAAAACATGACTAGGGCTGACAAACCCACCGCCTTCTCAAGACCAAAACATAATTTGCCCTTTATTAAAAATTAAATACATTTTAAATGTTTTCACTTTTTTGACCGCAATAAAAAAAAAAGATGTATTACGACTTTAAAGAACAAATATCAGTATATTAAAGTTGGGGGAATTTCCCCGGCGGGAGTATTTTACGTGAAAAGAATTTTCTACGGAGAAATTTTTCGTACGGAAAGAAATTTGTCATGGAGGGTTAGTCGGATTTTCCGGTATTATTTAAAAACCATCAGAAATTAAATTGAAAAAGAATATGTTTTTTTTTCGACTGAAAGTAAGGAGCAGCATCAAAATTTAAAACAAACAGAAACTATTACTTATATGGAAAGGGTTGCCCCCTCCTCAAGACCTTATTCTCTTCCAGGGAGTATTTTCCTGGGACCTTGATCTGTTCTAGGGGTTTACGCGGGGGTAATTTCCGGGGGGACATTTTCTGAAGAAGGTTTGTTGCTGGGTCTTGTATGCCATTCTAGAGAGGGTTTACTTTATGATGATGTACTTGGCTAAGGTGAAAGGTAAAATAACATCCTCGAATTTCATTCAGGAAACTTCGAACCATTGTGACCTTGAGGTATGCGGAGCTAGCTAATTTTCCATCGCTTATCAAACTTGCAAGAATCTAATCGGTTCAGATTGCTTCTCGACAATAGTCAATTAGATTTTGATTTGATCGCCTAGCATGACATTCTGGCTCGGTGTCTACAGGAATTAAATCGGTCAGGGTTCTTCCTAACTACATGAAGACATCCAATATAATGAGGGTACTTTATTAATTTCAACTAATTTGGCAGTAGCCAACAATTAACATTACGACAGTAGTGGCATTTATCCTTGTTTCACCAATAATGCCGCTCCACGACACTTTACAAGAGAACACTCGCCCAAGCCGAAGCTGAGAACCTTTCTTATATATGAATAATGTTTTTCAATATGTGAGAACAACGGACTTTATGTTTTTTTTTCTAATTCAAAATTCTTAGTCATGCAAAAAGTGTGAGCAACATAAATATCTTAGAAACGCAACTTCGACGCTTTAACTCTGAAAAACCTATCAAACAGTTCGTGGTAACGAACTGTAGTAAGGAGCGACCCGGCTCAATAGTAACCAAAACTCTAAAAAATGGAACTTTGATACCAATAGCTACATCAAAAGAATCGCATTTTAACGCTGATTTTAAATATATAAGTTTCATCAAGTTTCGTCTTACCCATCAAAAGTTATGAGCCTAAGAAAATTTGCGTTATTTTAGAAAATAGGGGGAAACACCCCCTAAAAGTCATAGAATCTTAACGAAAATCACACCATCAGATTCAGCGTATCAGAGAACCTTACTGTAGAAGTTTCGAGCTCCTATCTACAAAAATGTGGAATTTTGCATTTTTTGCCTGAAGGCAGATCACGGATTCGTGTTTTTTTTTTTTTTTTTTTTTTTTTTTTTTTTTTTTTTTTTTTTTCCAGGGGTGATCGTATCGACCCAGTTGTCCTAGAATATTGCAAGAGGGCTCATTCTAACGGAAATAAAAAATTCTAGTGCCCTTTTTAAGTGACCAAAAAAATTGGAGGGCACCTAGGCCCCCTCCCACGCTAATTATTTTCCCAAAGTCAACAGATCAAAATTCTGAGATAGCCATTTTATTCAGCGTAGTCAAAAAACTTTATAACTATGTCTTTGGGGACGACTTACTCCCCCACAGTCCCCGTGGGAGGGGCAACAAGTTACAAACTTTGACCTGTGCTTACATATAGTAATGGTTATTGGGAAGTATACAGGCGTTTTCAGGAGGATTTTTTGGTTGAGGGGAGGGGTTGAGAAGAGGGGGATACGCTGGGGGAACTTTCCATCGAGAATTTGTCATGGGAGAAGAAAATTTCCATGAAGGGAGAGCAGGATTTACTAGCATTATTTAAAAAAAAAACAATTAAAAAATAAATGTGAAAAAGCCTTTTTCAGCTGGAAGTAAGGAACGGCAATAAAACTTAAAAAAAAACAGAAATTATTACCCATATGAGGGGCTCACCTCCTTGTAATACCTCGCTCTTTACGCTAAAGTATTTTTAGTAATTTCAACTATTTATTCTACGGCTTTTGTGATTCAGGGGTCATTCTTAATGAATTGGGATAAAATTTAAGCTTTAGTGTAAAGAGCGAGGTACTGACGATGGGGTGAATCCCCTCATATATGTAATAAAAACATGAGAATACAAAAGTTCTTTGCGTAAGCTAATTTATAAGTGACGTAAATCTTTTACCAATAAAAAGATTCGTAAAAAATTCGTAAAAAGTTCTAGTTGCCTTTTTAATTAACCAAAAAATCGGAGGGCAACTAGGCTTCGTCCCCCGCTCTTTTTTTCTCAAAATCATTCGATCAAAATTATGAGAAAGCCATTTAGCCAAAAAAAACAAAAAAAAATATGCAAATTTCGTTTTGATTATTCCTCTGCGGAGAGCCAAAATCAAAACATGCATTGATTCAAAAACGTTCAGAAATTAAATAAAAAAAACAAGTTTTTTTTAACTGAAAGTAAGGAGCGACATTAAAACTTAAAACGCACAGAAATTACTTCGTATATGAAAGAGGCTGCTTCCTCATCAACGCCCCGCTCTTTACGCTAAAGTTTTTTACTGTTTTAAAAAGAAGAATTGAGAGAAAGCGTCAAACTTTAGCGTAAAGAGCGGGGCGTTGATGAGGAAGCAGTCTCTTTCATATACGAAGTAATTTCTGTGCGTTTTAAGTTTTAATGTTGCTCCTTACTTTCAGTTAAAAAAGCTTGTTTTTTTTTATTTAATTTTCACAAAAAGCTAACAGTAGCCAACTATTGTAATCGTTCCCCTAGCAGGCACCTTGGCTGTTTCAATTTAAAGGTGTAATATCAAATTGAGATGGTATTCTAAATTATGGCCACCACCATGCAGACCATTAAGGGCGTAAGAACAATTCATCCGATGAAAACGAACTTTCTCTAAAAGTCTGTAAAAGCTCTTCCGAACTTTTTACAGAACACTCAATTCTGCTTTTCAAATAAATTGTAAATAATTGTTCCCTCTGACTTACAAATATTTGCTATTCTTAATCATGTAATGTTTGAAAAGTTTTTAACAAAATAAAGAAAACATAAAAACATAAAAGGAGCAAAAATCCTATAATAGTCAAACAGTTCGTGGTAACGAACTGTTGTAAGGAGCGACCCGGCTCAATAGTAACCAAAACTATAAAAAACGGAATTTTGATACCAATAGCTACATCAAACGAATCACATTTTAATGCTAATTCAAATATATAAGTTTCATCAAGTCTTGTCTTACCCGTCAAAAGTTACGAGCCTTAGAAAATTTGCCTTATTTTAGAAAATAGGGGAAAACACCCCCTAAAAGTCATAGAATCTTAACGCTAAAGTTTTTTACTGTTTTAAAAAGTAGAGTTGAGAGAATTAGTCAAACTTTAGCGTAAAGAGCGGGGCGTTGAGAAGGGAACAGCCCCTTTCATATACGAAATAATTTCTATTCTTTTAAGTTTGAATCTCGCTCCTTACTTTCAGTTAAAAAAACTGTTTTTTTTTTTTTTAGTTAATAGCAACCTAGAACGAACAGAAATTAATAGCAATGAGTAAACGAAACTAAAAAAAAAAATGGAGGTTTAATAATAAATCACGTCAAACAATATGGTGACAAATACTGCTATGGACGAAAAGATGAAACTCAAAATGACATAAACTACTACACATAAGAATATGGCTCCCGCATCCCAAAATCCTCTAAGGTTGGAATATCATTTATGCTTGACTGAAAACGAGATATGTTTTGAGAAGTTCTAAAAAAAAAACGGAATTTTGATATGACTTTTAGCTGGAAACACCCCGTAAAAGTCATAAAATCTTAATGAAAACCACACCATAATATTCAGCGTATCAGAGAACACTACTGTAGAAGTTTCAAGCTCCTATCTGCAACAATGAAGAATTCCAAATTTTTTGCCAGAAGAAAGATCACAGATGGGTGTTTATTTGTTTATATGTTTTTTTTGTATGCTCTATATCTCTTGATGCTCAGTCACTTTGCATTTTGTACTTGCAGTAAAACAGCAGACGGGTCCCGTATAAAAACTAAATATCGTTGCACCGCGCACTCGCAGGACATGGCCACCATGTCCTGCCACCATGCCACCATGGCCACACCATGTGTGTTTTTTTTTTAGGGGTGATTGTATTGATGCAGTGGCCCTAGGATGTCATGAAAGGGCTCATTCTAAAAAAAATTAAAAGTTCTAGCGCACTTTTTAAGTGACCAAAAAAATTAGAGTTCAAGTAGGCCCCTTCCCACGTTTATTTTTTTTTCCCAAAGTCATCAAATCAAAATTTAAAGATAGCCATTTTGTTTAACATAGTCAAAAAATTTAATATATATGTATTTGAGGACGATTTAGTCCCCCACAGCTCCCGGGGGAAGGGCTGAAAGCTATGAACTTTGCCCATTTTTTGCATATAGTATTGGTTATTGGGAAGTATACAGACGTTTTCGGGTGGATTCTTTCTAGTGGTTGGGAGCGGGATCTTTCCATGGAGGAAATTGTTTTGAGGAAAGAGAATTTCCATGAAGGGGGCCCTGGATTCTCCATCATAATTTAAAAAAACAATGAGAAATTAAATAAAAAAAAACAATTTTTTTCAACTGAATGTAAGGAGTAACATTAAAACTTAAGACAAAGAGAAGTTATTAAGTAGACGAGGGAGTTCGTCCCCTCCTCAATACCTCGTTCTTTGCACTAAGGTATTTTTAGTAGTTTCAAAAGAGCTAATTACCCTAATTAAACTGCCTTTGTGATTCAGGGGTCATTCTTAAGGAATTGGAACAAAATTCTAAATTTAGTGTAAAGAGCGAGATATTGACGAGGGGGTGAAACCCCTCATATGCGTAGTAAAAATATACAAATATAGAAGTTTATTGCGTAAGTTAATTTGTAAGTTACGTATATTTATTACTAATGAAAAACGTTCTTAAAATAAAATTAAAAGTTCTAGTGGACTTCTTAAGTAACCAAAAATTGGAAGGCAACTAATCCCCATCCCCCACCCCTTTTTCTCAAAATCGTCCGATCAAAACTTTGAAAAAGCTATTTAGCCAAAAAAGAGTAAAATTAATACCCACATTTCGTTTTAATTATTTATGTACGTTAATCCAAAATCAAAATCTGCATTAATTCAGAAATGTTTAGAAATTAAATAAAAAAACAAGTCTTTTTAGAAACAAACAGAGATTATACCGTATATGAAAGTGCTGTCCACTTCTCAATGCTCCGCTCTTTACGCTAAAGTTTTTATTGTTTTATAAAGTGGAGTTGTGAGAAAGAGTCGAACTTTAGCGTAATTAAATAAAAAAAGTTTTTTTTTAACTGAAAGTAAGGAGCGACATTAAAACTTAAAACGAACAGAAATTACTTCGTGTATGAAAGGGGCTGCTTCCTCATCAACGCCCTGCTCTTTACGCTAAAGTTTGCCTCTTTCTCTCAACTCTACTTTTTAAAACAGTAAAAATACTTTAGCGTAAAGAGCGAGGTATTAGGAGGAGGTGAGCCCCTCATATGCGTAATAATTTCTGTTCGTTTTAAGTTTTATTGCTGCTCCTTACTTCCAGTTGAAAAAACGTTTTCACATTTATTTTTTCATTTTTTTTAAATAATGCTAGAAAATCCTGCACTTCCTTCATAAAAATTTTCTTCCCCCATGACAAATTCCTCCAAGGAAAGTTCCACCAACATATCCCCCTCTTCTCAACCCCTCCCCCTAGCCAAAAAATCCCCCTGAAAAAGTCTGTACACTTCCCAATAACCATTACTATATGTAAGCACTAGTCAAAGTTTGTAACTTGTAGCCCCTCCCACGGAGACTTTGGGGTAGTTAGTCGTCCCCAAAGACATAGTTATAAGGTTTTTCGACTACTCTGAATAATATGGCAATCTCAGAACTTTGATCTGGTGACTTTGGGAAAATAGTTAGCGTGGGAGGCGGCCTAGGTGCCCTCCAATTTTTTTGGTCACTTAAAAAAAGGAATTAGAACTTTTCATTTCCGTTAGAATGAGCTCTCTCACAATATTCTAGGATCACTGGGTCTATACAATCACCCCTGGGAAGAAAAAACAAAAAACAAAACAAAAAACAAACAAATAAATAAAAACGCATCCGTGATCTGCCTTCTGGCATAAAATACAAAATTCCACATTTTTGTAGATAGGAGCTTGAAACTTCTACAATAGGGTTTTCTGATACGCTGAATCTGATGCTGTGATTTCGTTAAGATTATATGACTTTTAGGGGGTGTTTCCCCGTATTTTCTAAAATAAGGCAAATTTTCTCAGGCTCATAACTTTTGATGGGTAAATCTAAAATTGATGAAACTTATATATTTA
The DNA here is from genome assembly GCF_032884065.1 of Artemia franciscana. Taxonomy (NCBI): domain Eukaryota; kingdom Metazoa; phylum Arthropoda; class Branchiopoda; order Anostraca; family Artemiidae; genus Artemia; species Artemia franciscana. The sequence goes on along the minus strand of NC_088880.1, from coordinate 3,799,489 downwards.
AAATCAGTATTAAAATGCAATTCTTTTCATGTAGCTATTGGTATCAAAATTCCATTTTTTAAAGTTTTGGTTACTATTGAGCCGGGTCGCTCCTTACTACAGTTCGTTACCACGAACTGTTTGAAAAACAGGGCGTTGAGGAGGGGACAGCCCCTTTTATATATGGAATAATTTCTGTTCGTTTTAAGCTTTAATTTCTTTCCTTACTTTCAGTTAAAAATAACTTGTTTTTGTCATTTAATAAATATAAGAAGCTGTTCCACATCCAAAATAAGAAGAGATTACTAAAGAACGCAATTCTAGAAGAAAGGCTAAGATGTAAAAAGAAAGGAAAAATACTTAATATCTCAGTCAGAATGAATTCTCACTGGCACTAAGACACAGGAATCGCTAAGATATCTCGATTAGGGGAAAGAAGAGGTTACGAACCTCTCTTCAATTTTAAAGGGTTGTCACACAAGTGGTTCAGTGTTGCAATACTTTGTTTAACATTCCGACGGGTTGTAGCTTAGGTTGAATTTCCTGTCTCTAAGCCTGTAGTAGAATTGGAGACATGGAATAATAGGTCACTAAAGAAATACAGGCGGGACAATAAAATTTTTAGTTATTCCGACGCGAGAATCCCTCTGCGATTGGATTAAAGTAAGGGCAATGTTTTACAAAAAAAAGTTAGATAAAAAGCAAATAATAGGCAAATTACACTAAAAACTATTGAAGTTATTTTGGCACATTTTTTCTTTTTGACGTCTCGGGTTGTATACAACGGCCATCAAAGGGGTAAAATTAACCTTGACTGGGCTGGACAATCTGTCTTGGCTTTTTTCTACAATTGGCCATGACTTTGACTTGAGATTCAACGGATCTCGGTCGAGGCCTTCGGCCTCGACCTCGATTGATTTTTGAATTAAAAAAAAGGGAATAGTTGTGGGAAAAGTCAAAGTCATGGCCAATTGTAGAAAAAAGCCAAGACAGATTGTCCAGGCCAGTCAAGGTTAATTTTACCCCTTTGATGGCCGTTGTTACTGTCTCCCATTTATGCTCCGTGCAAACGTGTGCCTTCACAATGCCGAACTAGAGTCGTACCGGTTGGAGGTTCTCGCTGGGGAACAATCGCAGGTTGACTACGAGTTGACTTGAGTACAATTGAGTACATTCCCAAAAGAGAGTCTTGGTGATTGAAAGTGGAATTCTCGAATTTTCTGACATTTTTTACAAAGAATTGCCCCAAGCGACGCAAGTCCTTCAGATTAATCCTTCCAATTTGCAAGTATGCCTCTAATCTTTACTTTTAGACACGTAAGAAATTTTTTTTTTTGACATTAAATCCAAATTTGTTCAAATTCAAGCCATCATTGAGACCTTCTTAATTTTCAAATTATCGTTCGGTTGCGGTACTATTAAGGTTTACAACTGTCTTCTCAAGTCTGACAATGGAATGATGATGTCACATGACAGGCAAATTGTTTGTAATCAATGCAAAAATTGCGGTTATCTCCTTCTGCCAAGCCAATGTATCCAAGTTTTATGAGTCTTTAGAATCCCCCACCTAATTATCCAACTATTTCCGATCCACTTGAACTTTATAAAAAGAATAATGGTCATCAAACTATAATGGTAGCACGAGGCTCTGATTATTCTGAGGTCCCCACAGACACAAAGTCTAGTGCCTTTTAAGATTCGGCAAATCGTAATTAATAGGTATTAAGGCTTGGTATATCTATATAATGGCCGATACAATAAGGGTGTCTTTTAATCTTGTTTAGGAAGTTTTATTTGCCTAATAAAACCGCATCGGTTTTCACCCCGGAAGGGACAAAGAATTGTTCTTCACCTGTCCGTAACAGAGGCGGAAAGAAAATTTGTTCTACAGCATGTTGAGGTTAGCAGTAAGGTTTCCTTTTATGTTTAATTTGGAGAATATTACAGAACAACCAGATAAGCAAATCAAAAATACAAGAGGTTCTAAACGGTATTTTATTTAAATGATTTTAAAGTACCAGTCACAGTGAAGAGCAAGTCTGGTTGTTTGAAGAGACAAAGAAGAAACTTGCAAAATTTTATATATCTTAAAAATAAGGAAAACTTAGGAATTAGATTTTTATTGAAAAAGAACTTTATCAGGGTGAATGGTCTGCCAGTGTCATTCACGTACACCATCTTATCGCTATTTTGGCCATCTGTCTCAAACTTGAACCAACAGTTGCGTGAAAATCGGATTATACCAAAGAAAGAGTGATTTTTATTGGCTGTCAGTGATGTTTTGACCAAGGGTGTAAAATACTATCTTCTCTGTCAACATCCTGTTGTAGCACAGTGGATTGATGCTCTGCTTAGGAATGCAGGATTCAGAGTTTGATCCCTGACGCAGCTAGTTTGGGCAACAAGCTTGCTACTTCTCCCTGTAATAAGACCCGGCAACTGAAACGTCAATTCGATCCCCTTCGTGGCAGCATTGGCTCAGGAGGATCTTTATCCTTTTTATCTCTTTCAATAGCTTTATGTCACCAGAAAATACCTCTTATTAGATGAATTTCATGCTTTTTCAAAAAACCCACCATCCATTCGCATGCACTTGACATTGCACAAGCGCACTGGTCTGAAATAGCGATGATGTGAGGATACGCTTTTAAAATGACTGTGAGATGTGTTGACCACGTTTGCTGCCTTGTTTGATGTAGCTATGCAGTTTTCAGCTGTAGCGGGTGCTGAATTTAAAATGTGGGCGAAAAAAAAAACAACAGTAAAGTACATAAAACACCTGTCACCAAACAGCTGAAAAAAATGTTGCTAACTTTGAAATCTGCGTTTTATTAATGTTTAACTTTTTACAAACAGAAGGATTTATCTCAATTTGTCAGTTTTTTTTATTTATTTTCACGGTTCAATGCTGCATCACTGATTAAATATAATGCTGCCCTAAAAACTTTTTAAATTTTATCCAACTTTACAGCAACTTTACAGCGGCCTGCGGAACAAATGGGTCGAGAAGACTAACTAAGGCTGTAGATTAAAACGAAAATGACTTTACCAGAAGAAAAAATGACTCCCAAAGCAACGGTATTGAAATTGCCAAGATTAAACCAGATTACGTGGGAATTTCAGATGTCAATGAATTCATTTAAAAATTGAGAATTTTTGACAATTTTACAGAAACATTTGATAATAAAGTCAAAGAACAATCTGTAGCAGCTGGATTAAGGAAAAATGTGCTAAAATATTTTGAACCAAATAAAAAAAAAAAGGACGTTGACACTCTAATAGAATCCTTTAAAACAAAGTTCATAGAAACGAGTTTTTCCGAGAGGCTAAGAACAGATGTGGTTAAGTTTAACACCTCAGCTAGTATTCGGGAGTATGCAGATAAGATTTGTTTGTCTGTATGATTACAGTTGGGCAAAAGCGGAAGTGACAAGTCAGTACAAAAAGTACAATTACATACTTTTGCACAAGGGTTACCAAAAAAAAAAAAACTTCAAAGGCTAATATTATCGCGTGAGCCTGAAAATCACGAGCAGGCTATAACCTTGGTAAAAACCAAGGTACAAATTGACGAAGCGAAGAAAATTTGATCAGATGTCCGAAAATAGCACAAAAAACAAATATAATGCTAACCATGGAAGAGGGCAAAAGCGTGTGAATTTTAGGGAGACAGATCGTTGACCAAAAAGACACTAAGGGGGCCAAGGGCTGTCGTCTATGGAATTAGCCAACCGATTCCACAACCTTGATTCCTTAGTGGTCTGGAACTGCAAAAACTATGTGCACCCACCACCACCTAATACATATAGTAGTAGAATCAACAATGATAGGTCAAAGATATATAGAAGTAATTATGCAACCCGTTAGAGGCCAGGAAACTAACGGATACTCTAGGAAAACATTTCGTTTTCCTATAGTACAATATAACAATATATATATATATATATATATATATATATATATATATATATATATATATATATATATATATATATATATATATATATATATATATATATATATATATATATATTTCTTTCTCGTATTGTGCTGAAGAGGGCCCATGGACATAGGGCCGAAATGTCCACTGAACTGATTTCTACTGTCTTGAAAAGATTTTCCCTATTGTTTCTACTTTGTGTTTGTTTGTTATGGAATGACAGTGTAGTCTTCGTCACTATTTTACTACTACTAACAACAACTCAATGCGGCACAAAGCCGCCTAAGGCCAACACAGGTAAGCATGCTCATTCTCCATTCAAATCTATTCAAAGCCTCCTTCTTTACACCCTCCAAAGGAGTTCTAATTTACCTTATAAATCTGCTTAAAATACGGACGATCTTTGGCAATTTATCCTCCTTCATCCACACAACGTGTCCTTGCAATCTCAACCTTTCTCTCAGTAAGCTCTAAAAACCAGAGTTGAGTCAAATTTTTTATACAGCTTACCTTTTTAAAGCCGGTCAGTCTGACGGGTATCCAAGAGTCACACCTAACACCCAAGTATCGCTATTTTGGACAATTCATGCGCACACACATGCGCACTGTCAATTCACATGAGCACATATGACCGAAATTCGAGAGCACGGCTTAGATGCATATATTGGTATCTAAGCTGTTTTCGAGAGATACCCTTCTTTTATTGCTAAATGTCGATAAACGTTTAAATTCAAAACACTATTCCATTCGTTATCGCTTTTCCCAGTTAGTTTATATAACAAAATAAATAAAAAAACTAGTTTTTTAACTGAAAGTAGGGAATGACATTAAAACTTAAAACGAACAGAAATTACTCCGTGCATGAAAGGGGCTGTTCCCTTCTCAACGCCCCGCTCTTTACGCTAAAGTTTGACTCTTTCTCTCAATTCTACTTTATTAAACAGTAAAAAACTTTAGTGTAAAGAGCGGGGCGTTGAGAAGGGAACAGCCCCTTTCATACACAGAGTAATTTCTGTTCGTTTTAAGTTTTAATGTCGCTCCTTACTTTCAGTTAAAAAAAACTAGTTTTTTTTATTTAATTTCTGGACGTTTTTGAATTAATGCATGTTTGATTTTGGCTCTCCGCACATAAATTATTAAAATGAAATTTGCATATTAATTCTTTTTTTGGCTAAATGGCCTCTTAGGTTTGATCAGACGATTTTGAGAAATAAGGGGTGGGAAGGAGGCCTAGTTGCCCTCCAATTTTTCGGTTACTTAAAAAGGCAACTAGAACTTTTAATTTTTAATGAACATTTTTATTAGTAAAAAATATACGTAACTTAAGAATTAACTTACGTAACAAACTTCTATATTCTTATATTTTTATTATGTATATGAGGGGGTTTGTCCCCTCGTTAATACCTCGCTCTTTACTTTAAAGCTTAAGTTTTGTCCCAATTCTTTAAGAATGACCCCTGAATCAGAAAGGCCATAGAATAAATAGTTGAAATTACTAAAAATACTTTAGCATAAAGAACGAGGTATTTAGGAGGAGAGAACCCCTCATATGCGTAATAATCTCTGTTCGTTTTAAATTTTAATGCTACTCCTTACTTTCAATTGAAAAAACTTTTTCATGTTTATTTTTTCATTATTTGTTTTTTTATAGTAATGCTAGAAAATCCTGTACCCTTTTCATTGAATTTCTCTTCCCCCATGACATATTCCTTCAAGGGAAGATCCTATCACATAGCCTCCTCCCCTCAATCCCCCCCAAACCAAAAAATTTCCCTGAAAACGTCTATACACTGCCCAATAACCATTACTATATGTATTAAATAAAAAAAACAAGTTTTTTGAAATGAAAGTAAGGAGCGACATTAAAACTTAAAACGAACAGAAATTACCCCGTATATGAAAGGGGCTTTTCCTCCTCGACACCCCGCTCCTTACGCTAAAGTTTTTTATTGTTTTAAAAAGTAGAGTTGCGGGAAAGAATCCCGCAACTCTAAAAACACTTAAAAAGGGAACTAGAACTTTTTATTTCCGTTAGAATGACCCCTCTTGCAACACTCTAGGACCACTTGGTCAATACGATGACCCCTGGGGAAAAAATAAAAAAAAATAAATACGCACCCGTGATTTGTCTTCTGGCAAAAAATGCAAAATTCCACATTTTTGTAGATAGGAGCTTGAAATTTTCTACATTAGGGTTCTCTGATACGCTGAATCTGATGGTGTCATTGTGTTGCGAGAGCAACACATTGGTTTTGTCGTGTTTTTTTTTTTTGTTCCTAGCACCCCGATTTCAGCTTATTCCTAGAAAGTGGTAAGGGTCTAACCTCTGCGGTTTTTACGGAAAGCGTGGACCTTAGGCCGGATTAATGAATATGACTTTACATTTTGGAAAGCTTCGTAGAACTCTTGCCTGGGGCCAAAAAGGATGGTTTTTGCTTGTCCTTGAGCCAGAGCCTATAGTGTGTGATGTGAAGAGGAGTTGTATAGCCTATGTCAGAGAGGATTATCTGAAGTTATGCAGCCAAGCTTTCGTTTCATCAAACCATGTTTCTGCTTTCGAGTGGAAAGCTCCGTTCTAGCAGGCAAGCAGGCAGGCACCAGTTTCAAATTGAATATGGACTAAAATCTATAAGTGTTAAATATATGCGACCATTACCCTGCCCCACAGCCAATATATCTTCTTTGAGTGATAAATAGAAAAATTTAGAGAAGCAAAAAAGCGGCATTTTCCCACGGGTCTGAAAGTGCTGCCGTGATTTCGGCTGAGTTTATCATTCGGTTTTTCGCACTTGGGATTACGATAGAGAAATGGTATCAAATGTGCCTATTAAACTTTAAAAGTTCTCTCATTGCTAAAGAAATTAGAGTTTATCCTTTGCTCCTTTCTAAGTGATGACGTTAGAAAGTTGGCCTACGGCAAAAAAGTCAACTTTTGAACTAAGACAGATAAATTTTTTTGTTTCGACGGCAGTCGATAGCTTTTGATGAGCTGATCAAAGTATATGTCATCCATTTTTTTTTGTACAAAAATTCCTTCATGAGATATACCAGTTTGAAAGTTTAAAGGGGTTGACAACTTCAGTAGTAAGGTACACATTGAAACCAAAAATAGGCCGATACCAATTGTGAGACATATAGGGGAGTTGTAAGCAACAGTCGGCTGTTAGCTCATAATCATCCTCGGTAATGAGGGGTTCGCAACTCTTACTAGTTGGTGTACCTATTTTTTGTTTCCGTTGTATTTGATGGTAAGACCAATTTGGTTCCAGTGGTAAGACATGTAGGGGACTTGTAAGTAATAATCGGCTGTTAGGCTACAATCATCTTCAGCGATGAGGGGTTTGCAACTTTTGCTAGTTGTGATGAGGGGTTTGCAACTTTTGCGAGTTGGTGTACCTATTATTTGTTTCCGGTGTATTTGATGATAAGACCAATTTGGTTCCAGTGTTGGTAAGTAAGACATGTAGGGGACTTGTAAGTAATAATCGGCTGTTAAGCTACAATCATCTTCAGTGAAGAGGGGTTTGTAACTTTTGCTAGTTGGTGTAGCCTACCCATACTCACTGTAACCCAGAATTAAGTGTTTACACAACAGGTACAAACGATAACGTAAAACAATGAGGTAGTTTCGTAATAATTAGTGTCACCTATGTTATTTTAATCCTGAAAAGTTACGGATAGCTTTATAATACCAACTAGATTATATAAAATATTGTTCCAAGTTTTCGTCCGTCACGATGTCTACGATTGAAAAGCATAAAGTTCAACTGGTTGCAAAGTCAATTTAGTCCCTTCTTTCGATATTCTTTTGATATTGTTGTTTTTTCAACGCTGAGGAATAGCCTTTGATCATGTGATTACTAATCCCGTTCTTCTTTGAACATAACGTTTTAAAAGCTTCGATAGGCTGACAACTTCAGGGTTTAACCGATAGCAAAGACACAAAACCAAAGTGTTGCTCTCGCAACACTTTGTTCGGCAAAGCCGAAGAAAGGTTGCCGCAACACTTCACGTTGCTCAAACAACGTAGGTCTAGTTTTCGTTAAGATCCTACGACTTTTAGGGGGTGTTTCCCCCTATTTTCCTAAATAAGGCAAATTTTCGCTGGCTCGTAACTTTTGATGGGTAAGACTAAATTTGATGAAACTTATATATTTAAAATCAGCATTAAAATGCAATTCTTTTGATGTAGCTTTTGATATCAAAATTCATTTTTTTAGAGTTTCGGTTACTATTGAGCCGGGTCACTCCTTACTACAGTTCGTTACCACATACTGTTTGTAACACAGGTCAAAGTTTGTAACTTGCCGCCCCTCCCACGGGGACTGCGGGGAATTAAGTCGTCCTCAAAGACATAGTTATTATGGTTTTCGACTATGTTGAATAAAATGGATATCTCAAAATTTTGATCCGTTGATTTTGGGAAAAAATGAGCGTGGGAGGGGGCCTAGGTGCCCTCCAATTTTTTTGGTCACTTAAATACGGCACTAAAACTTTTCCTTTCCGTTAGAATGAGCCCTCTTGCGACATTCTAGGACCACTTGGTCGATACGATGATCCCTGGGAAAAAATAAAAATAAAAAATAAACACGCACCCGTGATGTGTCTTCTGGCAATAAAATTCAGACAGTTTTTTCCCGAGCCTTTTTTAATTACTGATGTGTTTTCTAATAATTTTTTTTTATAGAATACTGTGTCTTTTTTGCATTTTCATTTTCAATATTCATTAAGGAAAGGGAGTTCGGTGTTAGAAGGCATTGCTTTAAGTGGTCAAGTTATTTTTTATCGGTTCAACATTTTCGTATTTATAAATATGTGTTATATACATAAAATGTATGTATAAATATAGTCACAACCATTACCTTGGTATATGTTTCATCTGGTTCAACTTATTTATAACGAAAATTCACTCCCTTTCATATCAGCCATCCTTAATGCTAATAACTGCGCTAGGAAAAGACAGCTCGAGCCTCGCTGGTGAACAGGGACTTAAATGCAAAAAAAATAAAAGAAAGAGAGAAAGAATAGAATAAAACATAAAGAAAGATGTAATCCAGAAATAATAAAATAAATTTGATTTATTATCACTCTTTCTCTCTCTTAATATTCAAGCCAGCAAAATGAAAGGAATAATTAGGGGTATTATTATAAAGTAAAAGTGAATTATCAAAGGAAAAGTTTAACATTGTTGTTTTAAGATATCATCAAATTATACGGCAATGCTTCTCAACCAAGATATTTTAAATTTAATTTATTTTAATTTATTAATTTAATGAATTTATTTATAATATTTATTATAATATTATAATGAATTTATAATAATGAATTTATTATAATGAATTAATTTAATTTAATTCAACCAACCTTTCAAAAAATGTACAATGAAAAACAGACTTCTTTTTTTTTTTCAATTTCCAAGTCTATCAGGAAATACAAACTTATGAATAGGACCTTATTTGGTGAATAATAAGGTTTTAATTGCCTAGCTGTACGTATAAGAGTGGCATGTGATGTTCGAGTTAAAATACAAAAGGTCATCTAGCCAGGTGTGGCTTCAAATCCCCTCCCCCTTGTCAAAAAAAGCTCCCAAAAGAACTAGTTAATTTTCCTCTTTTGCATTTTTTCCTTTTTAGTGAGATTGCAAGTTAATTAGGCTGAAAGTGACTAAAGAAAGAGTCATTAGTTCAGTCTTAATGAAGTTGTTTTTCATTTGTATTGCATTGAAGCACGTTATTGGTGCTCAAAGGGTGGACCAGAGCTCCATATCGAAAATGAAAAATTCACCCAAAACGGTCTAATTAAAAATTGCATAGTAAGTGCGCCAAACCTAGCTATTAAAAAAGGTGGAAGTTTGGGGAATAGTTAAAGGCACATTTTGATGTCAAACATGTCTTAGTCATGAACTTCATGATGTGTTATTTTCAAAATATAGTAAATGGGAAAATTTATTAAAGGCAATATGGTAGATTGTCCAAATTGAAACATATCGAAGTCAACATAATTGCGTTGCCTGAATGAAGAGCGATTTATATTTTTTTTTTTTTGAGGAGTGTCACTTTATGCAGAGGAAATGATTGTAGAAACTTGGGCGGAGGCTCACTTTATCAGAATTTAAAATTATCCATTTTTAATAGGTGAAAGTAATTAGAGAACAACCACCTCCGTTTTTCTAGAATTTTTACCCCTGGGACCCCCTTACCCTCCATGCAGGATAGGATCTATTTTTAGGTATTAATTCCACTCGAAATGACCTGAAGGTTAAAACAAATTTCTAAAGGAAGAGTTGTTTCCCGTATCTCTAATGGCCCTACATCGTGCAGTTGAACCACTCTTCATACTTACATTTTAGTAAACATAGTGGCATTGTTATACCATGCTAAAGCCGGGACAATGAAAAAAAAAATTTGATTAGAGGTAAAAATTGGGCTTGTGATCCTTCTTCAGCTCCATAGGCAGCCTTATAACAAAACGTAGATGTATTACAACTTGTTTAAACCAGAGTCACCCAACGATTTTCAAAGTACAAAAACGATTCAAGTCCAAACCACGGACGGACTCTATACTAAAACAAGGTAAGTCACTCAGTGGATGTAAGACTTGGTGAGAAACTGAGCTAAATTCAAGCTACAGGCTGACTTGGTGCAGAATCAAGTGAAGCGAAGATTCAATTGTTTATTAGGTAAGTAAATGAACCCATCTCGCTGCAAGTGGTTTTGTTACTTTTTAGAGACTCCGACAACAAACTCTAACAAAAACTCTGGCTAAGTTCTAGTAGATAACCAACGACTAATACAAACCCTGGCTTTATATTTCTCACCATAAATGTTTTCTAAGCAATTTGACAATAATCCCACGCATATTATGCCCAATCAGTGAAGCTCCCAACCACAAAAGTACACTTGATCACGTGCCCTCTCCAAGAAAGTGGTTCCAATTACTATAAGAACTCTTAAGTGGAAAGGATTCTTCAATAAGAGTACCTTCGGTAACCCCAGAGCTTCTGCTCCTTAACTACACTTGGCAACAATTGCTCTGTGACAAACAGATCTTAATGGAGGAGATATTCGTTGCCGGGCACCTAATTCAGTGTTTCAATTGGGCAATACAACACCAAGCTAAGGAAATAAGGGAATGTGGGTAAATCTAGCAGAGGTCCCTAAGCTTTGTAGGCTTAAAGAAGCCATGAAAGCAAGAAAAGTTTAGTAGCAACACTATTTGATATTTGGGATAAATGAACTTCATTTTTATATAGCTAGCTTTATATCAAGATTATCATGTGATTTTTCGCTTATGTGAATATATAATAGGATTAGGCCTACAACGAAAAATTTATTTGATTTGGGAGGTAGTTTTGCTCAAAATGCCATAAAATGCAAATTGAGCAACGTTAAATCTTTAAAGGAACACGGATTATTCAATATATGAGGGGGGTAGCCTTCTCTTCGATCCCTCATTCTTTACGCTAAAGTTTGACTTTTTGTCACAATTTTTTAACAAAGGCTGCTCAAACACAAGGGTCATTGAATTTGAATGAGAGGTATTTTTAAAGAATTTTCATACTTTTATGTAAACAACGAGGGATTCAGGAGGTGGTAGTCCCCCTCATATAGGCAATAGTTTCTGTTTGTTTTGGATTTTAAAGTTGCTCCGTTCTTTTAGTTGAAAAACTTCTATTTTTTCTTTAATTCTCGATGAAGGCAAAAACATGCAGCGCTTCTTCATTTACTTGATTTTTTACTGCTTCTTTTTTGACAACACTAGCGGATAAGATAAACCACAGAAATTATTGAGAATTTATTTCTGGGGAGGAGAGAAGAAATTTTGTTAATACAGTAAAATTCAAGAGAATTAATAAGGTGAAAATTTTTAGTCAAAAGTCGAGACATTATATGTGGTAGATTGCCCTAACTTTGTTTGCCATGTATACTGAAGATTGTCAAGTACTGGGCTCGCTTTATCAAAATATCGTATGAACACTTCATGGAGAAACTGAAAATGAATTGTTTCAGTTTTTTTCCCACCCCTCTTTTTATCATTAAATGAAACAGTCCCCGCCGGAAAATTTGAATGGTGCTCCAAGTCTCAGCGCCACCCTTTACATTCATTAGACACTCACAACTAAAGGTTTAGCCAGTAATCACAGGCAGCACAAAAGCAGTGCTTAAGAAATGATTCTAATGGTTTTACAGTACTATTTCTTTTTCTTATCACCATGGTACTTAGTATGAAAGGAGTTGGCTTAAAAACTTGGGAGGGGGCTCATTCGTTTGGAAAGTAAAAGTTCCAGTGCCCTTTTTAAGAGTCAAAATTGAATAAATGGCAGTTGCCACCCCCCGACACCCCTTATTCTCTCCAAAAACATCAGGGTAAACATTTTGAGATAGCCATTTTGTTTAACGTAGTTGAAAGATCCAAAAACTGTGTCTCCTAGGATGACACTCTCTCCCCCCAAAGCCCCTTGGGTAAGAACTGTAAGTTATGCAATTTGCTGGTTGTTTGAATTTAGTATTTTAAAATTTGTCGTTAGAGTATGTTGTCAAAGAAGGCTAAGGGTATCTATATGAAGCTTTCAGGGAATGCTGAGGGAAGCATTGAACTATATTAAAAATCACTACGTGCATCCAGATTGTCAAAAGAGCATATCTCAAAAACAGCTTAGGGTATTAAGCTAGAACTTGCGGGGAATAATGAGGGAAATTGAATTGATAAAAAGCCAATATGTGCACGCTGCTTCTAGTACTGCAACTACTACTATTAATACTATTGTGACTACTACCACTACTACTGCTGCTAGTACTGTTGATACTACTGCTACTGCTACTAATACTTAAGGACACCGGCAGAAGATTTTCCAGGGGGCCAGACGCCAAAATAGCAGTGGTGGTTGGGTGGCAGTTTAGGGCACCAAACTACGACTTTACCCCGAAGAGGATAAATTTGCAATCAATTTAAAATCCTGAGAAGCTAATTGATTTTAAAGCATCAATAGCTATATTTTAGGCTTCCTAGTTATAAAAGAGGTTATTCCACATGGTGGCAGTATTGGATTCAACCAATTCGACTCGTTTTATCAAACAGTTCGTGGTAACAAATTGTAAGTAAGGAGCGACCCCGCTCAATAGTGACCGAAACTTATATTACAGAATTTTGATAACAATTTATACATCTAAAGAATCCATCAAAAGTTACGAGTCTGAGAAAATGTGCCTTATTTTTGAAAAAAGGGGGAAACACTCCTTAAAAGTCATAGAAGCTGAATGAAAATCACACCGTCAGATTCAGTGTATCAGAGAGCCCTAATGTAGAGGTCTGAAGCTCCTACCTACTAAAATGTGGAATTTTGTATTTTTTTTTTGTCAGAAGAAAAATCACGGATGCGCGTTTATTTGTTTTTTTTCCTCAAGGGTGGTCGTATCGACCCACTGGTCCTATAATTTCGCAAGAGGGCTCATTCGAAATAAAATCAAATTTTTAGTGCCCTTTTTAAGTGACAAAAAAAAATTGGAGGGCAACTAGACCCCCTCCCAAGCTCATTTTCCCCAAAGTTATCAGATCAAATTTTCGAGATTGCCATTTAATTCAGCAGAGTCGAAATATCTAATAACTATGTCTTTGAGAACCACTTAATCCCCCACAGTCCCCGGGGAAGGGCTGCAAGCTATGAACTTTGCCCTTTGTTTACATATAGTATTGGTTATTGGTAAGTGCACAAATGTTTTCAGGGGGATTTTTTCTGGTGGGGGGGAGGGGTCAAGGGATTAGTTTATGTAGGAGGATCAGTCCACGGAGTAATTTTTCATGGAAGAAGAGAATTTTTTCAACTGAAAGTAAGGAGTAATATTGAAACTTAAAACAAACAGAAATTATCAAACAGTTCGTGGTAACGAACTGTAGTAAGGAGCGACCCGGCTCAATAGCAACCAAAACTCTAAAAAATAGGGTTTTGATATCAATAGCTACATCAAAAGAATCAAATTTTAATGCTGATTTTAAATATATATGTTTAATCAAGTTTAGTCTTACGAATCAAAAGTTACGAGCCTGAGAAAATTGCCTATTTTAAAAAATAGGGGAGAACAACCCCTAAAAGTCATAGAATCTTAACGAAAATCACACCACCAGATTCAGCGTACCAGAGAACCCTATTGCAGAAGTTTCAAGCTCCTATCTACAAAAATGTGGAATTTCGTTCTTTTTTGCCAGAAAACAAATCACGGGTGCGTGTTTATTTGTTTGTTTGTTGTTTTTTTTTTCTTTTTTTTTCTTAGGGGTCATCGTATCGACCAAGTGGTCCTAGAATGTCTCAAGAGGGCTCATTTTAACGGAAATGAAAAGTTCTAATGCCCTTTTGAAGTGACCAAAAAAATTGGAGGGCACCTAGGCCCCCTCCCACGCTCATTTTTTCTCCAAAGTCAACGGACCAAAATTTTGAGATAGCCATTTTGTTCTGCATAGTCAAAAACCATAATAACTATGTCTTTGGGAATGACTTACTCCCCCACAGTCCCTGGGGGAGGGGCTGCAAGTTACAAACTTCGGCCAGTGTTTACATATAATAATGGTTATTGTGAAGTGTACAGCGTTTTCAGAAGATTTTTTTTTTGGTTTTGGGGGTAGGGTTGAGGGGAGGGAGCTACGTGGGTGGATCTTTCCTGAGAGAAATATGTCATGGGGGAACAGAAATTCAATGAAAAGGGCGCAGGATTTTCTAAAATAACTAAAAAAAAAACGATGAAAAAATAAATATGGAAAAGTTTTTTCAATTGAAAGTAAGGAGTAGCATTGAAACTTAAAACAAACAGAGATTATTACGCATTTGAGGGGTTCTAAAAATACTTTAGGATAAAGAGCGAGGTATTTAGGAGGAGATAAATACCTCGCTCTTTATGCTATAGTATTTTTAGTAATTTCAACTATTTATTCTACGGCCATTTGGATTCAGTGGTCATTCTTAAAGAATTGGGACAAAACTTAAGATTTAGTGTAAAGAGCGAGGTATTAACGAGGGAACAAACCCCCTCATATACATAATAAAAATTTAAGAATATTACGTAAGCTAATTCTTAAGTTACGTATATTTTTTACTTAAACCGAAAAAAACAAGGCTTTCCCCACCCCTTATTTCTCAAAATCGTCTGATCAAAACTAAGAGAAAGCCATTTAGCCAAAAAATGAATTAAATGCAAGTTTCATTTTAATAATTTATGTGTGGAGAGCCAAAATCAAACATGCATTAATTCAAAAACGTTCAGAAATTACATAAAAAAACTAGTTTTTTTAACTGAAAGTAAGGAGCGACATTAAAACTTAAAACGAACAGAAATTACTCCGTATATGAAATGGGTTGTCCCCTCCACAATCCCTCGCTCTTTACGCTAAAGTTTGACTCTTTGCCACAATTCTGCTTTTTAAAACAATTAAAAGCTTTAGCGTTAAGAGCGAGGGATTGCGGAGGGTACAACCCATTTCATATACGGAGTAATTTCTGTTCGTTTTAAGTTTTAATGTCGCTCCTTACTTTCAGTTAAAAAAACTAGTTTTTTTTATGTAATTATGTATATGAGGGTGTTCGTCTCCTCATCAATACCTCACTCTATACGGTAAAGAATTTTCAGTAATTTTAAAAGAGCTAATTATTCTGATTAAATGACCTTTGTGATTCAGGTGTCATTCTTAAAGAATTGGAACAAAACTTGAACTTCAGTGCAAAGAACGAGGTATTTACAAGGAGGTGAATCCCCTCATATTACGTATATGAGGAAGTTCGCCCCCTCGTCAATACCTCGCTTTTTACGCTAGAAGTTGGTTTTTGTTAAATAATGGCCGATCTAAGTAATAATTTTGTTGGTGTTGTTTTCTGGCCAATATTAGCATTTAATTTTATCTTAAGCAGCTTCATAACTATGATTTTTATGTGATAGTAAACCAAAGATATTGTAGGTCTTTGGCTTGTGGTTGTTATTAAATAGAAAAAAAGTTTTTTCCAACTGAAAGTAAGAAATAACATTAAAACTTAAAACGAACATAAATTATTACGTATATCTTCCAAAGATCTTTTCTTTATTCATTTCAGTCATTTACAAATTGTTCAACTTTAAACTTTTACTTTCATAAAAATAATATTTGTCCTCTTTGGCCGTTCTATAACTATGCCTTACAAAATTGGTTCTGCAAATATAATTAATTTAAGTTACGTGGGAGAATCTTTCCAGGGAGAAATTTCTCGTGGGGGAAGGAAATTTTCCATGGAGGGGGAGCTTGATTTTCAGACATTATTTAAAAAACGATCAGCAATTAAACAAAAAACAAGTTTTTTAAATTGAAAGTATGAAGCAATATTAAAACTTAAAACGAACAGAAAATATTACGTATATGAGGGGGGTTGCCTTTTCTCAATAGCTCGCTGTTACGCTAAATTTTCTTTTTTGACTTTAAACAATCCTTGTTATTCTAATTAAACAGTCTTTGCGATTCAGGAGTCATTCTAAAAAAAAACTGGAATAAAAATCAAACTTAGGTTACTATTAGTTAAAAAAAAGTAAAATTAATATGCGGATTTCGTTTGAATTATTCATGTAGGCCTACGTTGAGCTAAATTCAAAACCTGTATTAAAAAAACGTTCAGAATTAAATAAAAAAAAAGAATTTTTTGTAACTGAAAGTAAGGAGCGACACTAAAACGTAAATTGAACAGAAATTATTCCGTATTTGGAAGGGGCTGTCCCATCCTCAACACCCTGTTCTTTACGTTATTTTTTTAAATTAGAGTTGTGAGAAAGAGTTAAACTTTAGCGTAAAGAGCGGAGCGTTGAGGAGGGGATAGCCCCTTCCATATACGGAATAATTCCTGCTCGTTTTAAGTTTTAATGTCGCTCGTTACTTTCAATTAAAAAAAACTTTTTTTTTTACTTAATTTCTAATAAAATTAGGTTGTGTTTGATGATCTTCAATTGCATGTCAGCTATGACGTGGTGGAGGGTAAGTCATTGTTAAGGTGGGGGTTGGGTATATTCCTACAAAAGTGCATTTTAATGGACAAAGGGCCTACTTTTCATGAGACTTCAGATACATGTTGAAAGAGGTAGGGGGAATAGAAATAAACTGAATGTTTTCCACACACCTAATGTGTTACATTCCCATATCTATCAGCACAGAGGTGGAAATGGCAAGGCAGGTCATCATCAGCACCGTCAGGAAATTTCTCTGGGGTGGCAAATACTGCTAAGGAACATTGTTTTTGCAGTTTTAACTGATAATATTTGTCTTTTTCTGTTATATGAACTAATTCAGTATATTTATGAAAAATGTTTGTAACGTATTTATCGATAAGAAAATCCTATTGTAGAGGTTGTGATAGATTCAATTATGTAGAAGATCAAAAGTCTTACAGAATTTCCATGCATACAAACAATACTGAAAGTTTCTCAACTGAAAGTAAGGAGCAACATTAAAACTTAAAACGAACATAAATTATTACGTATATGACATCCTCCCCAACACTTTGCTCAGTACGCTAAAGTTTAAATTTTGTCCCAATTCTTTAAAAACGATTCCTGAAACACAAGGGTCGTTTCAGAAGAATAAGTAACTTTTTTAAATTGCCGAAAAACTGTTGTGTGAAGCGCGAGGTGTTGAGGAGGCTAGTGATGGGTGTTGGAAGCTAGTGGTGGGCAGTCCCATTTACATATTGAAGGTTTGACATTCTATTCTTTGTCGACTCTCTTTTCGAAAACTTTGCTGAAATTGATGATATGGTCTCCTTGCTCAAACTCTTCATTTCTTTCACTACTTTAGAGTAGTGAAGAAAAAAAATGGGGGCTTATGAGGCTTAGCTGAGTGAGCTCGTAATATTCTAGATCCATTTGTTCAATATGATCACCCCTGAAAAAAAAAATATAGCAAACAATCAAATTAACACTTATCCATCATAATCTTTCTCGGAAAAATAAATACAGAATTTTAAGTTTTGTTATTAAAGTTTAAAACCTTTGTAATAGAGCTTTTTGATAATGTGAATTCGATGATATAATTATTATTAAATGTATTACCTTTTTAGGGTTGTTTCCCCATATTTTGGGGTAAATTTTCTTGGGCTTGTACCTTCTGTTGGGTAACATTAAACCTAATGAATCAAACGGCAATTTTTTTTTGTATATTTGGAGCCAAAATAAAAATAAATTTTAATAAAAAGTATTGCTTGATTGCCACCAACTTATAGTTGATTGCCACCAACTTTCTAAAACACAAAATACTTGAAACCTGACATTTTCCTATAAGCTTATATAAAAAGCCAAGTTATTGGTAACAATTGTGCCCCCCCCCCCCATTTCGGAAAATTTTGTGAAGAAATTGAAGACGCCGCCCCTCCTCTCCATTTTTTTGCCGATAAGCATATGAATATAGTCTTTTATACTACAAAGAAAATATTTTTCAAACAGTTCGTGGTAACGAACTGTAGTAATGAGTGAAGGAGGAAACACCCCCTAAAAGTCATAGAATTCTAACAAAAATCTCACAATTTCTTTCAGTGTATCAGTGAACCCGACTGTACAATTTTCAAGCTCCTATCTAACAAAAATGTGGAATTTCGTATTTTTTGCGAGAAGACCGATCACGGGTGCGAGTTTTTTTTTTTTCCAGGGGTGATCGTATCGACCCAGTGGTCCTAGCATGTTGTTAGATGGCTTATTCTAACGAAAATCAAAAGTTCTAGTGCTATTTTTAAGTGACCAAAATTGGGGGGTACCTAGGCCCCTTCCCACGCTCATTTTATTCCCAAAGTCACCAGATCAAAATTCTGAGATAGCCATTTTATTCAGCCTAGTCAAAAAACCTAATAACTATGTCTTTGGAGAGGACCTACTCTCTCACAGTCCCCAGGGAGGGGCTGCAAGTTACAAACTTTGATTAGTGTTTACATATATTAATGGTTATTAGGAACTATTAAAACGATTTAAGGGTGGTTCTTTTGGTTGGGGGGAGGGGGGTAAGATGTTAAGTGTGAGGATCTTTCGATTGAGTAATTTGTCATATGGTAAGAGAATTTCCATGAAGGGAGCGCAGGATTTTCTAGCATTATTTAAAATAAAACAGTGAAAAAATAAATATGAAAAAGTATTTCAGCTGAAAGTAAGGAGCAGCATTTAAAACTAAAATGTAACAGAAATTACTGCACATATGAGGGGTTTCTCTCCACCTAAGCACCTCGCTCTTTGAGCTAAAGTATTTTTGGTAATTTCAACTATTTATTCTACGGCTTTGTGATTCAGGGGTCATTCTTGAAGAATTGGGACAAAATTTAAGATTTAGTGTAAAGAGCCAGGTATTAAAAAAGGGGCATACCCATTCATATACGTAATAAAAATACACGAATATAGAAGTTTGTGACGTAAGTTAATTCGTAGTTACGCATATTTTTTACTAATTAAAACGTTAGTAAAAATTAAAACTTCTAGTTACCTTTTCGAGTAACAAAAAGATTGGAGGGTAACTAGGCCTCCCTCCTCCCCTTTTTTTCTCAAAATCAACCGATCAAAACCAAGATAAAGCCATTTAGCCCCAAAAAAATTAATATGTAAATTTCGTTTTAATTATTCCTGTCTGGAGAGCAAAAATCAAAACATGTATTAATTCAAAAATATTCGGAAATTAAATAAAAAAATTATTTTTTTTAACTGAAAGTAAGGAGCGACATTAAAACTTAAAACGAACAGAAATTACTCCGTATAAGAAAGGGGCTGTTCCCTCCTCAACGCCCCACTCTTTACACTAAAGGTCTTAGTGTTTTAAAAAGTAGAGTTGAGAGAAGGAGTCAAACTTTATAGGGTGTTGAGAAGGGAACACCCCCTTTCATATACGGTGTAATTTTTGTTCGTTTAAAGTTTTAATGTCACCCCTTACTTATATATATATATATATATATATATATATATATATATATATATATATATATATATATATATATATATATATATATATATATATATATATATATATATATATATATATATATATATATATATATATATATAGTGTCAGACCTGGCACTTCGTATGTGGTAGGCTTCTATATATGGATTCTGATTGCCACCTGTCTTCTAGACACAGACAATTTGAACCTTTTGTTGATATCATGACGTCCAAATGGACCTAAAATATATATAATGATATTTTGTCGTATTCAATAATTTTCGTATATATAGTCTGTCTCTGTACAATTTCCAATTCCAGCATCATGTATGAAGCAAAACAAACTTAAGACATAACACATCGCCTCCAAATGCAAGGACAAGACATGAAGGTAGGAGAGTATAAATAAAAGAACACGAAGAATTTTTTTTTCATTATGTAAAAGGAGGATAGATACGGTCTAATTTGCCCGCAGTTTCTATTTCATCCATAGGGTGAACAACTTTAGTATCACCGGACTGTCGACTTTGTTTGAGAAGGATAAATGAATGAGTGACCTCAGGTTTGAACCTCCACATCTAACAACAAACTAAACATTTGTTTTACGTTTTAGTCTTAACAAATTAGTCTTGAAAAATCACTTGAAAAATTCTTATTCTTAAATATTGTCATTTTCCCAGATAAGAGGAAAAGATTTCTATGTTAAACATTTTATGTTACATATTCGAATGAATAGTATAACTTCTGACGATCAAAGAATTGCACAGACAACATGAGAATGCCCCTTTGAACGATTTTTGTCAAAGCTATTTTTTTCTCTTATTTTTTCGCATGACCAGTATTGCTTGAAGCTGGGAGTCAGTTAGTCTAGAAACCTTGAGCTCTCCGGACTCAGACAAACCAACATTCATCAATAACAAATTAAATAGGCTTTACGTATCACAGGCCATTAGCGAAATCCGTTTGTTACAAATCGATGACAACCTCTTGAAACGGCTTTAAGAAGATTTACCAGAAAATTACCACACACTACCAAAGCCAGGAATTCAGGCATAAAAACTGTATAGTTAGATAAACTACAGCTCATAAGCGGATGATCTAATGATTATTCTAAGGTTCCCTTTGCCTCTCATCAACGGTAGGTACCCTGTTGATTCAAAAGGTTCCCTGCTATGCGATAATATGCGGCTAAGAGGCATCATTTTGGAGTAAGCTGTGTATCACCGTAGGCGGTATGCTATTGGTTTCTATAGACATTTATTTAAGGCAAGATTAGAATAGATAATCAAACTGAAAGGCTATCTGGAAAAGTTGAGCCTTTAGTATTCATAACAACAACATAATTTTGCTTTGTTTTTCTCTGCAAGTGCGCATAGGGATGAGAATTAGTGTTTTCAATCGTTTTTCTGTCATTTTCATCAGTATTTAGTGTTTCTATCGTTTTTCATCAGTATATGTTGTTTATGTTCAGTATATGTTTCAGTATATCAGTCGTTTATGTATACGTTTACATACGTTTATCTCGTTTATAAACCTATATAAATCAGTTTATAAACCAGTCATCAAACAGTTCGTGGTAACGAACTGTAGTAAGGAGCGACCCGGCTCAATAGTAACCAAAACTCTATAAAATGGAATTTTGATACCATTAGTTACATAAAAAATTGCATTTTAATGCTGATTTTAAGTATATAACTTCATCAAGATTAGTCTTACCTATCAAAAGTTACGAGCCTGAAAAAATTTCCCCCATTTTAGAAAGTAGGAAAAAATACCCCTTAAAAGTCAAACAATCTTAATGAAAATCACACCATCAGATTCAGCGTATCAGAGAACCTTATTGTAGAAGTTTCAAGCTCCTATCTAGAAAAATGTGGAATTTTGCATTTTTTGCCAGAAGACAAATCACGGATGCATATTTGTTTGTTTTTTTGTTTGTTGTTTTGTTGTTGTTTTTTGTTTTTTTCCCCAGGGGTGATTGTATCGACCCAGTGGTCCTAGAATGTCGCTATAGGGCTAATTCTAACGGAAATTATAAGTTCTAGTGCCCTTTTTAAGTGACCAAAAGATTGGAGGACACCTAGGCCCCCTCCCACGCTCAGTTTCTCCCCAAAGTCACCAGATCAAAATTATGAGATAGCCATTTTATTCACCATAGTCGAAAAACCTAATACTATGTGTTTGGGGATGACTTACTCCCCTGCAGTCCCCGTGGCAGGGGTTGCAAGTTACAAACTTTGAACTGTGTTTACATATAGTAATGGTTACTGGGAAGTGTACGGACGTTTTCAGGGGGATTTTTTTTGTTTGCAAGGGAGAGTTGAGGTGGGGGGGGATTTACGTGGGAAGATCTCTCCATGGAAAAACTTCTCAATTGGGAAGAGACTTTCAATGAAGGGGGCGCAGGATTTTTTAGCATTATTTAAAAAATCAATGAAAAAATAAATATGAAAATTGTTTTTCTACTGAAAGAGAGGAGCAGCATTAAAACTTAAAACAAGCAGAAATTATTACGCATATGAGGAGTTTACCTCCTCGTGATACCTCTCTCTTTACGCTAAAGTATTTTTAGCAATTTCAACTATTTATTCTACGGCTTTTGTGATTCAAGAGTCATTCTTAAGGAATTGGGACAGAATTTAAGGTTTAGTGTAAAGAGCGAGGTATCGGCGAGGAGTGGGCCCCTTATATACGCAATAAAAACATACGAATATAGAAGTTTGTTACGTAATTTAACTAAATAAAAAAATAAGTTTTTTTAAATGAAAGTAAGGAGCGACATTAAAACTTAAAAAGAACAGAAATTACTTCGTATATGAAAGGGGCTGCTTCCTCATCAACGCCCGCTCTTCAAGCTAAAGTTTGACTCTTTCTCTTAACTCTACTTTTAAAAACAGTTGAACACTTTAACGTAAAGAGCGGGGCGTTGATGATGAAGCAGCCCCTTTCATATACGAAGTAATTTCTGCTCGTTTTAAGTTTTAATGTCGATTCTTACTTTCAGTTAAAAAAACTTGTTGTTTTATTTAATTTCTGAATGTTTTTGAATCAATGCATGTTTTGATTTTGGCTCTCCGGAGAGAAATAATTAAAACGAAATTTGCATATTTATTTTTTTTTTGGCTAAACGGCTTTCTTATAATTTTGATCGAATGATTTTGAGAAAAAAAAGTGGGGGAGGAAGCCTAGTTGCCCTCCAATTTTTTGGTTAATTAAAAGGGCAACTAGAACTTTTAATTTTTTGCGAATCTTTTTATTAATAAAAGATATACGTAACTTATAAATTAGCTTACGTAAAGAAATTTTGTATTCTCGTGTTTTTATTACATATATGAGGGGGTTTGCCCTTTCGTCAGTACCTCGCTTTTTACACTAAAGCTTAAATTTTGTCCCAATTCATTAAGAATGACCCCTGAATCACAGAAGCCGTAGAATAAATAGTTGAAACTACTAAAAATACTTTAGCGTAAAGAGCGAGGTATTAGGAGGAGGTGAGCCCCTTATATGGGTAATAATTTCTGTTTGTTTTAAGTTTTAATGCTGCTCCTTACTTCCAGCTGAAAAAAAAACTTTTTCACATTTATTTTTTCATTGTTTTTTTTTTTAATAATGCTAGTAAATCCTGCGCTCCTTTCATGGAAATTTTTTTCTCCCATGACAAAATCCTCGATAGAAAGTTCCCCCAGCATATCCCCCTCTTCTCAACCCCTCCCCCAACCAAAACATCTTCCTGAAAACGCCTGTACACTTCCCAATAACCATTACTATATGTAAGCACTGGTCAAAGTTTGTAACTTCTAGCCCCTCCGTCGGGACTGTGGGTGGAGTAAGTCGTCCCCAAAGACATAGTTATATAAGGTTTTTCGACTACGCTGAATAAATGGCTGTCTCAGAATTTTGATCCGTTGACTTTGGGAAAATAATTAGTGTTGGAGGGGGCCTACGTGTCCTCCAATTTTTTGGTCACTTAAAAAGGGCACTCGAATTTTTCATTTCTGTTAAAATGAACCCTCTCGCAACATTCTAGGACCACGGGGTCGATACGATCACCCCTGGGAAAAAAACAAACAAATAAATAAACACACATCCGCACAAAAATCACACCATCAGATTCAGCGTATCAGAGAACCCTACTGTAGAAGTTTTAAGCTCCTATTTACAAAAATGTGGAATTTTGCATTTTTTACCACAAGACAGATCACGGATGCGCGTTTATTTGTTTTTTTTGTTTTTTTTTTGTTTTTCCCCAGGGGTTATCATATTGACCCAGTGGTTCTAGAATGTCTTGAGAGGGCTCATTCTAACAGAAATTAAAAGTTTCACTGCTCTTTTTAAGGGATCAAAAAATCGGAGGACACCTAGGCCCCCTCCTACGCTCATTTTTTCCCAAAGTCACCGCATCAAAATACTAAGATAGCCATTTTATTCAGCATAGTCGAAAAACCAATAA
This sequence comes from Artemia franciscana, assembly GCF_032884065.1. NCBI lineage: Eukaryota > Metazoa > Arthropoda > Branchiopoda > Anostraca > Artemiidae > Artemia > Artemia franciscana. Next base: position 3,775,212 of record NC_088880.1, on the reverse strand, counting down.
CTATGTCTTTGGGGACGACTTACTCCCCCACAGTCCCCGTGGGAGGGGCTGTAAGTTACAAACCTTGACCTGTGTTTACATATGGTATTGGTTATTAGGAAGTGTACAGACGCTTTCAGGAGGATTTTTTTTGGCTGGGGGTGGGGTTGAGGGAAGGGTGTTATGTGGGGGGAACCTTCCATGGAGGAAATTGTCAAGGAGAAAGAAAAATGAAGGGAGTGCAGGATTTTTTTAGTATTTTTTTAAAGGAACAATGAAAAAATAAATATGAAAAAGTTTTTTTTAACTGAAATTAAGAAAAAGCATTAAAACTTCAAATGAACATAATTTATTACGCATATGAGGGGTTCACCTTCTTTTATTCCGCGCTCTTTGCGCTAAAGTAATTTAATAATTTCAACTATTTATTTTACGGCCTTTATGATTCAGGGGTCATTCTTAAGAAATTGGGACAAAATTTAAGCTTTAGTGTAAAGAGCGAGGTATTGACGATGGGGTGAACCCCTCATATACGTGATAAGAACATACGAATATAGAAGTTTGTTACGTAAGTTAATTCGTAAGTTATGTATATTTTTACTAATAAAAAAACGCTCGTAAAAAAATAAAAGTCGTAGTTGCCTTTTAAATAACCAAAAAATTGGAGGGTAACTAGGCCTACTCCTTCGCTCCTTTTTTCTCAAAATCGTCCGATCAAAACTATGAGAAAGCCATTTAGCCATAAAAATAAATTAATATGCAAATTTTGTTTTGATTATTCATGTGCGGAGAGCCAAAATCAAAACATGCATTAATTCAAAAACGTTCAGAAATTAAATAAAAAAAACAAGTTTTTTTAACTGAAAGTAAGGAGCGATATTAAAACTTAAAACGAACAGAAATTACTCCGTATATGAAAGGGGCTGTTCCCTCCTCAACGCCCTGCTCTTTATGCTAAAGTTTTTTACTGTTTTGAAAAGTAGAGTTGGGAGAAAGAGTCAAACTTTAACGTAAATAGCGTTGCGTTGAGGAGGGAACAGCCCCTTTCATATACGGAGTAATTTCTGTTTGTTTTAACTTTTAATATCGCTCCTTATTTTCAGTTAAAAAGACTTGTTTTTTTTATTTATTTAATTATTAATAAAGACGGTGGATGCCTTGAAAATATAGAATAGCCGAGGCTCAGGATGCTTTTTCACAGTTAAAAAAAGCCTGGAAGAAAAAGAAAGTCTGCGAATCAAGAATAAAATAGTGGAAGCTACAGTGGTGAAAGCGGTGAAATATGGTTCTGAAGCATGGGCGCTCCGAAAAACGGAGGAAGACTCGCTAGATGTTTTCCAGAGAAATTACCTATGGATTGTTTTGTGTAACGGACTGACCGACCGAATTTCAAATAGTAGGCTCAATGAAAAGTGTGGTTCAATCCCGCATTCAAGGGCTATAATGAGAGAAAGGTTGAAATGACTAGGACATATTCTGCGGTAGAAGGATGACAGATTGCCAAAGATTGTCCTTTTCGGCCAACTGTCTAGGGCTAAACGGAAAGCAGGTTGTCCACGGTTGGGGTGGAAGGATGTCGTAAAGAAAGATTTAAGGGATATGGGAACTTTTGGGAGGGTGTGAAGAGGGAGGCTTCGAATAGGTTGAGATGGAGAAGGAGCTGACGTAGCAGTGTTGGCCTCAGGCAGTCTTGGCACTGCAGTGAGTTGTTAGTAGTAGTAGTAGTAGTAGTAGTAGTAGTAGTAGTAGTATGTGGTGGCCTACTACATATTCTATGACAGCCTTTGTATTTCGCATATCCTTTGTAAATCCTTTTTTTTATGGCTCCATTTTGTTCATTTCTGTTAGAAATAATAGGATTCCCTGCTTTTTTTTTACTAAATTATTTAAAAAGAATTGAAATTTTTCATTAAATATTAAATTAAATTAAAATTATATATTTTCGGGATTTTTTTTTTTTTTTTTTTTTTTTTTTTGTTAAAATGCTTCCAAGGTGAAAGTAATCTATTAGGTGCGTTCGCTATAAAGTATTGAAGTATGTGTTAAGGCCAATAGGTAAAAGAAACGTTTAAAACTATGAAGATCCTGTATTTACTGCATTCTAATAAGTTTTCAGTAAATTATTCACTTTACCATAAAGAGTAGGGCACTAAATAAGGAAGGACCCTTCTTGAATGAAGGATATTATATGTTCGGTGAAGTTTTACAGCTTCTAACCATTTTTTTAGAAGACATCTTTTTTATTTAGTTTCTTTCTAATTTTTAATTAGTCTGTTTATTCTGTCAATTTTTATCATTAGCAAATTAATGACTACGTAGCAAACAGCATGCTTAGGGTTAATAAACACTCCTGTATAAAGGTAGGCCTTTCGAAAGTAATTTGTATAATCAGGCTATCCATTTTTTAAACCGATCTATCTCGGACAATATATCTCGATATTCAATTTTTCTGATGGTGAATATTTTATATCTTAAACAAAATGGCTGAAAATGATAGTTTATTGAGTTGAGATCTCTTCTGCCTTTTAAAAACGACATTACGCATGAATATTTCATTTTAATGAACCTTTTCTTAATTTCAAGCGACATTAATCTCGCATGATTGCCCCTCAAAAGTACACTCTAAACAACTTGGAGGCAGGAGGGATGGGGAGCAGATAAAAGAGCTAATTTTCAGTAGATACTTTCAAAATTTCCAGATTTTTATGGGTTATTGGTATCACTAGCAACAACACCCTCTACTTGGTCTAAGCGAGGGGATGGAAGTGGCTTTTAAAGCGTTATTTTTTATTTCTCATTCTAAATACTATTAAAATGACAATGGAACTAGCAAACCCCTTATAACCCATCTTTAACACTTAGTCTGAATACATTCCTTCACATGAAGTATGCTAGCTGGTAAATTGCCTTAGTCTCCCACCTCAAGCTTATCTGAAAGAACTCAAATAAAATTATACATACATATCCCTTATATACATAGCTATAATCCCATGTATATCCATGTATATAATCCATGTATATACATATATAATCCATGTATATAATCCAGTATATACATATAATCCCATGTATATCCTTGTCAATTTATATCATTTTTTAGGCTTAGCTCCCCCTTGCCAGCATAAAGCAATGTAAGTAAGGAGCAACTCAGCCGAAGAGTAGTCATAACTTTGAAAAAAGGAATTTTGACACCAATTAATGCATCAAAAGAATTTGTTTTTATGCTAATTCAAAATAAATAAAATTCCGTAGGGTGTAATTTTACCCATCAAAAGCTACGAGCCTGAAAAAATTTGCCTGATTTTCCAAAAGGAAGGGAAATATCCCCCAAAACTCAAGCGATGTTAATGAGAATCAGACCATCAGATTCAACATATCAGATAACACTACTGCAGAGGTTTCAAGCTCCAATCGAATAAACGTAAAATTTTGTGTTTTTTTGCCAGAAGAAAAATTACAGATGAGATTTTATTCCAGTGGTAATCGTATCGAAATATTGATCCTAAAAGATTGGAAGAGAGTTCATTTGAACGTAATTAAAAGTTCTAGTATTTTTTTAAGTGAACAAAAATAATGGAAGATAACAACCCCCATCCCTCATCCCATTCTTTCCCCAAAAACACCCAACCGGAATTTTGAGATAGCCATTTGACTCAGGATAGCTGAAAGGTCCATCTGAAAGGATAGCACAATAATTTGGGTATTAAACGAATGGTCGTGAGGCAATAGAAATTAAACTTATGCTAAATAATTATATTTCTTAAAATAGAGACTTGGGGAGTATTCACTCATCATATTGCGCGCATATATAATTTAACAAATTACATTACAAAACAAATAGCTAATACCTGTGAACCTGAATCAAAAAGACCTTTAAGGTTAGCTGTCAAAAAAGCCAGAATAATATTAAAAACATGCTCTTGATTCGTATTTACTTTAATGAACTGCCTCGTTTCGTGTTGTTTTTCCTTCAGCCCTGGTCGAATTAAATAAAGAAAAACAGGTTTTTTTAACTGAAAATAAGGAGCGATATTAAAACTTAAAACGAACAGAAATTACTCCGTATATGAAAGAGGATGTTCGCTCCTCAACGCCCCGATCTTTACACTAAGGTTTGACTTTCTCTCAACTTTTTTTAAAACAGTAAAAACACTAGCGTAAAGAGCGGGGCGTTGAGGAGGGAACAGCCCCTAAGAATCGTACTTAAATGTGATTCTTTTGATGTAACTATTGTTATAAAAATTCCGTTTTTTAGAGTGTCGGTTACTTTTGAGCCGGGTTGCTTCTTACTACAGTTCGTTACCACGAACTGTTCGACTTTCTCAAAGTAACGATTCTGGGACTATTTTCATTTTAATGTCATTTTTAATTATAAAATTTTATTGTGTGTCTTGTTTTTTTTTATATGTTATGTTTTATGTTACTGCTATTGTTGTTATATGCTATTATATATATTCTGGGGACGGTCCTTGGATATAGAGTTGAAATACTTATTTAAGGTTAACGTTATTTCCCCATTGGTTGCTCTTGTTGTTAGTATGCTGTAAGATATGCAATTCGCCCATTGTTTACGTATAGTGTTTGTTACTGGGGAACAGACGAGAAATTCTTTTTGGGGGGGACTTCTACGGGAGGGATTCATCGGGGTTAGGGAATTTCTTATGGGTAATTTTCGTAGAGGGAGATTTTCAGGCCTAATTTGAAAAACGTTCAGAAATTAAATAAAAAACATAAACATGTTTTTTCAACTGAAAGCAAGGAGCAACATTAAAACTTGAGACGATCAGATATTAGTCTGTATATGACGGAACACTTCCCTCCTTAATCCCTTGCTCTTTGTGCTAATGTTTTTTAGTGCTTTATAAAAGCTTCTTATTCCAATTGAACGGCCCTTGGGTTTCAGGAGTTACTCTAATAGGGTTGGGACAAAAAGTCAAACTCTGGCGCAAAGAGCGAGAGGTTGAGGAGGGGACAGCCCCGCTCATATACGGGAATAATTTCTGTTTGTCGTATGTTTCAATATTGCTTCTTACTTTCAGTTGGAAAAACACTCGTTCTTTTGTATTTAATTCACTTTAGGAGTAATTCACTTTTTACGGACTCTCATTTAACGTTCAGAGACGCAATTGAAGAGGGGTATAGCCTCAGAAACAGAAGATTTGGCACAAGACATTTGAATAACTATGAACTGATTAATTATCAAGTAATCTTCTTGGGGTAGTATTATGGGCATATTTTGTTCAAAAGTTTTGCTTTCCGACACAACAGTCAATAACAGTAGTTGTTTCTCGCACAATTTCTTTTCTTACTACTCATTCTGATTTACTCAACAAACAAGTTCAAGGGTGTCCAAAGATGGGGAAGGTAGTAACTACCCCATAAGCGCTAAAATGGGTAAAAATTGGAAACTTCTCGAACATCCAAAACTATAGTTCTTTTGAAGAGAAAATATTTTCAACATTGTTCCCAAGAAACTACGTATCTTTTTATATTATCTGGGAAAATACATGTAGTTACCCTTGATGGTATTTTGCATTTTTTTTTTTTTTTTGGAATGTCGTTGAATAAATTTTCAGGGACAACATTTCTAGGATTTTATAGCTGTGAAGAAATACAAAAAAGTTTTGAAACTAAAGTTCCACCCCGCGTATAGACGCGTGAAACTTTCAGTTCCTAAGCCAACGGTTTTTTTCCAGGGGGAGGGGAATTCCTTATGGGGGATATTGGAAATTTTCTCCCATTATTTAGGGGGTTTCATTTTTAGGGGAGCAAAAATGTTGTTTGCAGGTAAATCTTGAAATTTGTTTCTCAAGAAAAACCATCCACTTCTGAATATAGTAAAATTTTTCAATTATTGAATTTTTCACTGTATCCTCCATCCTAACAAGAATTTAATATCGGCAGTTTTATTAATCTGTTTCTTAGAACCAACAGAAAAATTCTCGTTAACAAGTGCTGAATTTTGTTCAATTCCTTTAAATATTGTGTGAATTCGTTTCAATAATCAAAATATTTTTGTTGAGTAACTCTGATGAAGTTTTAGCACAAAACTCACAAGTTTAATGATTGAAAAAAAAAAAACACAATTTTATTAACCTTTGATTATCAGACATGTCGGTGGTCGAATGGCAAAGGGTTTATTTTCCATGCTTGTTTGAATCAAGGGTTTTATTTCTGGAGGGGTTCAATACTTTTGGCTCAGGATTAACCTCGGAAAATTTGCTTTATTTTTACTGCAAAAGGATAATACCCAACCTACAATTAACTTTTTACGTTGAGCAAGATTGAAGTCTCCTTGAAATTAAATAAAAAAACAAGTTTTTTTTAATTGCAAGTAAGGAGCGACATTAAAACTAACTTAAAACGAACAAAAATCATTCCGTATATGAAAGGGGTTGTCCCCTCCATAACACCTCGCTCTTTACACTAAAGTTTGACTCTTTTTCACAACTCTACTTTTTAAAACAAGACAAAACTTTTGCGTAAAGAGCGAGGCGTTGAGGAGGGGACAATCCCTTTCATATACGGAATAATTTCTGTTCGTTTTAAGCTTTAATGTTGCTCCTTACTTGCAGTTAAAAAAACTTGTATTTTATTTAATTTCTGAACTTTTTGAATTATTGCATGGTTTGATTTTGGCTCATAGAACATGAATAATAAAAATGGAGTTTGCATATTATTAATTTTTTTGGCTAAATGGCTTTCTCATAGTTTTGATCGGACAATTTTGGTAAAAAAAGGGGTGGGGGAGGAGGTCTAGTTGCCCTCCAGTTTTTGCTTATTTAAAAAGGCAATTAGAACTTTTTATTTTTTTACGAACGTTTTTACTAGTAATAAATATACGGAATTTACGAATTAGCTTACGTAACGAACTTCAATATTTGTATATTTTTATTAAATATATGAAAGGTTCACTCCCTCGTCAATACCTCTCTCTTTACACTAAAGATTGAATTTTGTCCCAATTCTTTAAAAATGACCCCTGAATCACGAAGGCCGTAGAATAAATAATTGAAATTACTAAAAATACTTTTGCTTAAGGAGAGAGGTATTGTGGAGGCGACGGAGGCCCTTATATGCGCAAAACCTTCTGTTTGTTTTATGTTTCAATGCTGCTCCTTACTTCCAGCTGAAAAAACCTTTTCATTTATTTTCTCTTTTTTTTCAAACAATGCTAGAAAATCCTGCACTCCCTTCACGGAAATTTTCTTCCCCATGATAAATTCCTCCATAGAGACGCTCCCAAGTAATCCCTTCTCCTAGCCTCCCCCCCCCGGCCCTTCTCAACACGAAAAAGTACCCCTGAAAACGTCTGTAGACTTTCAAATAACCATTACTATATGTAAACAATGGTCAAAGTTTGTAATTTGCTGCCCCTCCCCTGGGGAGTGTGGGGGATTCAGTCGTCCCGAAAGACATAATTATCAAGTTTTTCGACTATGTGGAACAAAATGGGTATCTCAAAATTTTGATCTGGTGACTTTGGGAAAAAACGAGCGGGGGAGGGGGTTTATATGCCCTCCAATTTTTCGGTCACTTAAAAAGCGCACTAGAACTTTAAATTTCCTTTAGAACGGGCCCTTCTGCGACATTCTAGGACCACTGGGTCGATGTGATCATCCCTGGGGAAAAGCACAAGAAAAAAAAAAAAAAAACGACAAAACACACATTCGTGATTTTTCCTCTGGCAAAAAATACCAAACCCTACATTTTTGTAGATAGTAGACCGAAACTTCTAAAGTAGAATTCTCTCATACGCCGCATCTGATGGTGTGATTTTCGTTAAAATTCTATGACTTTTAGGGGGTGTTTCCCCCTATTTTCTGAAATAAGGCCAATTTTCTCAGGCTCCTAGCTTTGAATGAGTAGGACTAAACTTAATGAAACTTATACATTTAAAATCAGCATAAAAATACAATTCTTTTGATGTAACTAGTGGTATCACAATTCTATTTTTTAGAGTTTCGGTTACTATTGAACCGGGTCACTCCTTACTACAGTTAGTTACCCACGAACTGTTTGAAACATTCATGCACTTTTTTAAACATAAATAGTTGGACTTGACATTTATTCTGGGCCCAAAGGAGACCTATTACACACGCAAAAATACGTTGGGGTATGGCAGCTCCCGAAAAATAGGCAAAAAAAATTTTTTCCGCTTAAAACTTAGATCAGAAAAACTACAAAGGGAATTACACTTTTTTCAGGTAGGGGTAGATGAAAATTACAAGCTTCAGTCATTTGGCCCAAACAATTCTAATGTAAAAGACGATTATAGCTCGGCTTCTCTGTCCTTCAAAAATATGGCCTGAAAATGACAAAGATATTTCTTAGTGGGCTTTAAACTTATAACCTCGATTGCCGGGGCAGGAAAATTCCTTGTACTAGCAAAAATTTAATTTAGCTGTCCTTCAAATCACGCCAGAAAAAGGTTAAAAAAATGTTTATCAGACCCAGTGTATGTTCGGACCAAGGGAATCCCAATATACGGAAAAAAAGGGAAAATGTCTCAAAAATGGAGCATAGAAGGGTCAATGTCCTTTCAATGGGGCTAAAATTTAAATCTTTTGAGTTTCTGGGACAGGGATGTCCTTTTGTAAATTAAGACCCGAGATATTCCCCCCAAAAGTGGGTTAGAACTCTTTTTCCTATCAGCTTGAAATTTCTAGAACTAATTCTTTTCTAAATTACTTATACTATATTCTTTTATACACATGAAGTAAAACAGAACATGTTAAGGTAATGATTAACAAAATTTGAGATTGAGATACATCTAGGTTCAAGATTTTCTACAGGGTGGATGTTCAAGTGGCTACAACCCCATAAAAATTCAAAATTGGTTTTTATTTTTAATTCGCATGTCTACAGATTTCCCTCACCTCCCCTCAACAATTTGAAAGCAAAATCATTGTTAGTAAGGGCTATAGGTGACAGAAAACTATGGTTTATGACGTTTTACTAAATGTTAAAAGTTTGCCTTTTGTCTAAGATGAAATTTTTTTAATATTTTCAAAAGAGCTATTTATTCTAATTAAACGACCTTTGTGATTCAGGGGCCAAAGTTTTAATGTTTTAATTTTTAAGGTTTTAATGTCGCTCCTTACTTTCAGTTGAAAAAAACTTGTTTTTTATTTAATTGTACCTGAAATGAGTCGGTTTATAGCTAAAATGTTGACGAGTTCAGCTGAATGTGTTCAGACTGGTTACTATTTTTTAATTAATGCTGATCCTCTTATATGTCACGAAAATACTTGTTTCCGTCAACCATTTTCTATTCTGAAATCGATACCAGTACAGAGATTCTTTACTAAATAATCCCCTTTTAGTAATTAGTCCTATCTTTTCCAGAGGGGGCAAATCTGATAATATTTCTAAATTATATTTAATTATCGACAAAATTGGGAGCCAATTAGTCTTTCAAAAATAACAATCAGAGCCGCGCAAAAGATTTTTATTGTCCTACATCCCTCCTACCACTATTCTTTTAAGCCAATGGAAGAGGTGCTGCGCGATGTATGTTTAGATCGATTTCACAACGAGTTGCTTTCTACTTATGGAAAGTTGTACCGCTTCTGAAGAAGACCCGACCTCTATTAGTTCTGATTGTCATTTGATTGCAAGGATCGCTTGAATAAAGTTGGTATTGTTATTAGTGATTGACAAAATGATGGCGAAGATTCTGACTGAAACAGATAGAGAGTTAGAAACAGATCCCAATCCTGAAAAGACCCAGACAGAAGTGACAGAGAAGTCTAAATCTTCGTCATTTTCCATTTCTAGTCTTCTTGGAAGTGATGCTCAAAAAGAGGAAAAGAAAGCTGACTCAGATGCTAATCCTTGGGTAGCGATGTTTCAACAATCTTCAGCAGCTGCACACCTACTTCAGTCAGTTACCTTACCGTCGGGATACGAATCTAACCCTCAAGTTCTAGCCAGGTGAGCTTAGTCTATTTAATTTTAGGACTAGTCATAAATCTGGCTGGCCGAGTAAGTTTTTCAAGCCGGTGACAAGTCTGTGGTCTAAGGCCTACTTTAAGCTAAGTCTAATTCTTGTTTAATAGAAGAAAGTAGATTTGTTCCGACCAGAAAATAGACCCACCTTCAATAGAGGGCCAGTGAGGAAAGTATAAGAGAGAATTGTTTGTTTTTTTTTGCAGCCCTGGGTTTAAATTTTTATAGTTGATGTTTTATAATTTTTGTTATGGCATTTGGTTCTGAAGCTTTTTGAAAAATTTTCCACTAGAAGTAAAGAGCGTCATTGACACCTAAAATGAGCAAAAATTGTTGCTTCGTGGCGTATGCAGCATATATGTATAAAACTTGTGCACATAAACCAACTGATTGCATTTCTCTGTGTTAATGAGATTATATTAAAATAGCACATTTAAGGCTTAGACCAATCAACAAATTGATTTAATATTTCAAAATTTGCCCTGTCTGAGATTCTGATCCCACTTGGGGCAAAATTGATCTTCTGCGGGAAAGAATGGATGAAAATGTCACTTTGTAGTGGTACAACCTTTTTTGTTATTTAGAAGGCCACTAGAAACCTCTATTTTCATTCAAGTGATCCTTCTTTCAATGCTCCAGGACCACTTTTTCGATGCAATTAACCCTAGAAAAATAAATAAATAAACGACACGCACTAGTTCTGTCTGTGAAAAATGTAATTATCTTCGTTTTCCTAGGTGATGGACTTGAATTCTCAATTCAGGGGTTTTCTGACAGTGAAGATTTCAATGGTATATATTTTATTTCAATTTTTACATTATTTTGAGGGTTTCAAGCTGTTGTTCGAGAAATTCTCAGAAATTACTTTTCGTAATTACAAACTGTTCTTCATTTAAACATGAATGATGATTATCAAAATGCTGTCTAAAATGCCGTCTATTATTAAAATTATCAAAACTAACGTCATAATACCATCAATTATGCGTAAAATATTTTTAACTAAACAATCTTTTAAATAACATTTTACTAGGTTGGATTTTTGCTAGGTTACAGTTGCTCCTACAGCCATAATCGCAATGTGAATAGGTTGTTTTTTATTTGGTTACCCCTAAGGAGGATACCGTGAAAATGCAATTTTTGTCAAAAATTGTATTTTTTTTAATACAATCCTTTGTTAATTAGAAAAACCACTAGATATAGCAATTTCCTTTCAAATGAGCGCTTTAACACCTCCACAATGCTTTAGCGCCCCATTACTGGCGACTAAAAAACAGCAAAAAAGAGGAGAATAAAAAAGAGACATCAGTTACCTCTTATTTAAGAGAAATGATTTTCTTTGTTATACAATAGGAGGGACTTTAGTTCTCCAAAATAAGGTTTCCGATTTTGAATATTCTAATGGAACCGTTTTTTTTTTTCAACCCAATAGTACCAACAAATTTTTACCATTAAAAATTAAGAGAAACATTAGTTACCATTCCTAAGCCTGCTTTTTTTCGAAACATATGCTATGGGCTATAGTTTTTTCCTTATTAGGTTTCCCCTTAGGGTAAAAGAGCCAACATAAACCCTAGCTATGGGCTACGGTTTGCTCTTTACAAGGTAGCCCCTAAAGCGGCAGCTATGAAAAGAGCCAATATAAAGCTACTTTAAAACATTGAGGACTTAATAGATAATAATCCATTATTAGTTTTTATTAAGTAAATTTACAGCTTTTTTTTATCATTTTTCTACGTATCATAAAACAAGGAATAACCATCAAACAAAAGATCACTACAAATTGTAGCCACTCCTCTGAACCCTTAGTCACAGGAGTCATTAGCTAAAGTGCTTACTCTTAACTAAAAACTAAAAACAGCAATTTTGTTTTTCGATATTTTGTTATCTACAACAGCTAATTTGATTGTGGTGACATTAAGGTGTGACATACAATTAATTTACATCACAATTTCTTCCTTTCAAAAATACTACTTTCACTTGCACAGTAAATATATAGTCCAAATAAAGCTATAATTTAAGTAATCTATACAGTTTTCAGTAAAGCGCAGATGACACTCTAGCACACAGCAAAGCAATACACCTTCGGTGATTCCCTTTGCAACAAATAGAAACCTTATATATATATATATATATATATATATATATATATATATATATATATATATATATATATATATATATATATATATATATATATAAGAAAAAAAAAGAGAGACAGAAGGAGAAAAGGAAGACTGTTTTCCTAAATTAGTGATTAATATAGACCAGCACTTGAATGAGGCCTTAACCCTACTCATCCATACAATCACACAGGTCAAACAGCATAGCCACACACAATTAACCATAAAGAATAATCCATGGACAGGCAGTCATGTCGTCAATAAGTATAAGTCGTCATTTACCAGAAAATAGAAAAAATAATATAGACAAATAATTCAGAGGCAACACCCAACATAAGGGCTCATCAGGAAAATACACTGGCCTATATAGGGTTTCGCCACTCTAAATTCTCTACCCAGCACAGTGTTGTGGCTACCACAGAATATCCATGGCATCCCCGCGTCAGGTATCACGCCCAAAATACATGCCTATGAAAGAAAAAAAAACAGCAAATGTAAAACAACCAAGTAAAACCAAAACAAGCTTATCCTGTTAATATATCCCTCCCTTTAGCAACAATAGGTAAACTAAATATTATAAATTTTATCAAATCACAAATATTAACACATTGCAAAAAACCTGAATGAACTAAACAATTATGGAATTCATCTTTACCATGTGGCTAATTTTTAAGAAAATCCGCTCAATTAGAAACACAATTCAAAATAAATGGCGCTGCGACAACATTTCTCGAACCTCCGAAATTAGTTGAAAATTTCTTTAAGTATTTCTAGATAATTCTTTTGATATTTATTTAAAAGTTCGTTATAATGAAAACTAATTTTTTTAAATTGCCAAGTTAATTTATTTGCAGAAAAACCTCTTGATATCAATTTTTGGCTTAAGATTTTACATCTATTTTTAAAATCAATATAATTACTACAAATCCTTGCATAACGAAGTAACTGTGAGAAAAACGCTGAATATGTGATATTTGAGTGTATATTACTTCCAGGGAACGGGAAACTTATCACTTCAAAATCAAAATCATCCGTTTTATTATACATTTTAAAACTTAATTTATTATTATCACAAATATTAATATTTAAATCTAAGAAATGATCTTCATGACCAGCGCCATGACTAGGCTCAAGAATAAGCTCTGATGGATATATATTTTTAGAAATATCAATGAAATCCTTACAATTTAAGACCAAAATATCATCTAAATATCTTTTATTATTTGACAAAGCATGTTTTAAATTAATATATATGCAAACCGTCTTCGCAAATAATTCTTTCATCGACATCCTCTTTGATTATTTAGCTAAAAAAAACTTCTGAAAACATCTTTTTTTTACAATTTGGAAAAATTTGAATTAAAAGGAAGAGGAGATTAATTTCCTCTTCCTTAGAATGGATTCCAATAGCAAAGCGCAAACAACTAACAAAATGTACAGGAGGGGAATAAAATATGTTTTTTCAAAATCTACGGAGGGGGGCAATTTGTTGTTTTCTGATTTTTTGATGGAAATATCATAAAAAAGATGTCAGGTGTTCTAAGCCCTTAAGCGTCAAAGCTACCTAAGCTACTAACAACACTGGCTAAGTATAAAGCGAAATTTCAACCAGACACGCACATAGTTTGCTTTAGGGAGGGGGGAGGGTGCAATGATAAGAAGCGTAAGGGGGTTGAATACGAAGAAAAGTATTTTATAATTCAAATAAGATGTGCACAGATATTCAAGCCAATTTAGGATTTCAGGGGTGACAATGGACCCTCCCTCCCCCAGTGTGCCTCCCAGATTTCAATGGTAGCCTCAGATTTACAATCAACAAGCCCAGAAATTCTTGAATTCTAACTATGGAGATAATGAAAGCCCATTTTAAAATGTGCTTAACATCTTCTGAAGAATTAAATAAAAAAAAAACAAGTTTTTTTAAATGATAGGAAGGAGCAACATTAAAACTTAAAACAAACAGAAATTACTCCGTAATGAAAGGGGCTTTTCCTCCTCAACGCCTCGCTCTTTACGCTAAAGTTTGACTCTTTCTCTTAACTCTATTTTTAAAACAGTAAGAAACTTTAGCGTAAAGATCAGGGCGCTGAGGAGGAAAATCCCCTTTCATATACGGAGTAATTTCTGTTCGTTTTATGTTTTAATGCTGCTCCTTACTTTCATTTAAAAAACTTGTTTTTTTATTTAATTTCTGGACGTTTTTGAATTAATACATGTTTTGATCTTGGCTCTCCGCACATAAATAATTAAAACGAAAATTGCATATTAATTAATTGCAATTAATCGGAAGAATTTGAGAAAAAAGGAGTGAGGGAGGAGGCCTAGTTGCCTTCCAAGTTTTTGATTACTTAAAAAAGAAACTAGAACTTTTAATTTTTTACAAACGTTTCTATTGGTAAAAAATATACGTAACTTACGTATTAACTTACGTAACAAACTTCTATATTCGTATCTTTTTATTGCGTATATGAGGGGGTCGTCGCTCTTTAACACTAAAGCTTAGATTTTGTCCCAATTCCTTAAGAATGAGCTCTGAATCACAAAGGCCGTAGAATAAGTAGTTGAAATTACTAAAAATACTTTAGCGTAAAGAGTGAGGTATAACAAGGAGGTAAACCCCTCATATGCGTAATAATTTTTGTTCGTTTTAAGTTTTAATGCTGCTCCTTACTTTCAGTACAAAAAATTTTCATATTCATTTTTTCATTGTTTTTTCAAATAATGCTAGAAAATCCTGCGCCCCTTCAATGAAATTCTCTTCCCCCATGAGTAGTTTCTCCATGGAAATATCCTCCTACGTAACCCCTCCCCCCCTCAACTCTCCTCCCTAAACCAACAAAATCTCCCTGAAAACGTATGTACACTTCCTAGTAAACATTACTTTATGTAAACACAGGTCAAAGTTTGCAACTTTCAGCCCCTCCCACGGGGACTGCGGGGGAGTAAGTCGTCCCCAAAGACATAGTTATAAGGTTTTGATCCGCCTTCCGCCTCATCCGCTTTGATCCGCCTCAGAATTTTGATCCGCTGACTTTTGGGAAAAAATGAGCGTGGGAGGGGGCCTAGATGTCCTCCAATTTTTTTGGTCACTTAAAAAGGGCACTAGAACTTTTAATTTCCGTTAGGATGAGCCCTCTCGTGACATTCTAGGACTACTCAATCAATACGATCACCCCTGGGAAAAAAAACAACAACAAAAAAACAAAACAAACAAAAAATAAACACGCATCCGTGATCTGTCTTCTGGCAAAAAATGCGAAATTTCACATTTTTGCAGATAGGAGCTTGAAACTTCTCTAATAAAGTTCTCTGATACGCTGAATCTAATGGTGTGATTTTCGTTAAGATTGTATGACTTTTAGGGTGTGTTTCTCCCTATTTTCTAAAATGAGGCAAATTTTCTCAGGCTCGTAACTTTTGATGGTTGTAACTGATCTTGATGAAACTTATATATTTAAAATCAGCATTAAAATGCAATTCTTTTGATGTACCTATTGGCATGAAAATTCCATTTTTTAGAGTTTCGGTTACTATTGAGCCGGGTTGCTCCTTATATACAGTTTGTTACCACGAAACTGTTTGATAACATCTTCTATATCAAACAGTTCGTGGTAACGAACTGTAGTAAGGAGCGACCCGGCTCAATAGTAAACAAAACAGATTTTTCATACTAAAATGTACATTAAAAGAATCGAATTTTTATGATGATTTTAAATATATAAGTTTTATCTAAATTTAGTCTTACTCATCAAAAGGTACGAGCCCGAGAAAATTTCCCTTATTTTGAAAAATAGGGAGAAACACCTCCTAAAGACATATAATCCTAACGAAAATCACACCATCGCATTCAGCTTATCAGAGAGTCCTATTGTAAAAGTTGCAAGCTCATATGTACAAAAATGTGGAACTTGCGTACTTTTTGCCCGAAGACCGATCACGGGTGCGTGTTTATTTTAATTTTATTTTTTTTTTACCAGGGGTCATCGTATCGACCGATTGGTCCTAATATGTCGCAAGAGGGCTTATTCTAACGAAAATGAAAAGTTCTAGTGCATTTTTTAAGTATTCAAAATATTGGAGGGCACCTAGGCCTCCTCCCACGCTAATTTTTTTCCAAAGTCAAAAGATCAAAATTTTGAGATGGCCATTTTCTTCAGTATAGTCGAAAAACATAAGAACTATGTCTTTGGGGAGTTACTCCCCCAAAGTCCCCGGTGGAGGGTTTGCAAGTTACAAAATTTGACTAATGTTTACATACAGTGATGATTATTGGGAAGTGTACAGACGCTTTCAGGGGGATGTTTTGGTTTGGGGTGGGGTTTACGGGTGGGAGCTGTGTCGGAGGATCTTCCCTTGGAGGAATATGTCATGGGGGAAGAGAAATTCAGTGAAGGTGGTGCAGGATTTTCTAGCATTATTATAAAAAAAAATGAAAAAATAGACATGAAAAAGTTTTTTCAACTGAAAGTCAGGAGCAGCATTAGAAATTGAAACGAACAGAGATCATTGCACATATGAGGGGCTCTTCTCCTCCTAAATACCTCGCTCTTTACGCTAAAATATTTTTAGTAATTTCAACTAATTATTTTACGGCCCTTCTGATTCAGGGGTCATTCTTAAAGAGTTGGGACAAATTTGAGCTTTACTGTAAAGAGCGAGATATTAACTAGGGGACAAACCCCTCATATACATAATAAAAATATACGAATATGGAGGTTCGTTACTTAAGTTAATTCTTAAGTTGAGTATATTTTTTACTAATAAAAACCTTCGTTAAAAATTAAAAGTTCTAGTTGCCTTTTTAAGTAACCAAAAAATTGGAGGGCAACTAGGCCTCCTTTTCCATCCTTCCTTTCTCAAAATCATCTGATCGAAACTAAAAGAAAGCTATTGAGCCAAAAAAAGGATTAATATGCAAATTTCGGTTTAATAATGAATTTGTGGAGAGCCAAAATCAAACATGCATTAATTCAAAAACGTTCAGAAATTAAATAAAATAAACTAGTTTTTTTTTAACTGAAAGTAAGAAGCGACATTAAAACTTAAAACGGACAGAAATTACTCCGTGTATGAAAGGGGCTCTTCTCTTCTTAATGACCCGCTCTTTACACTAAAGTTTTTTACTGTTTAGTAAAGTAGAATTGAGAGAAAGAGTCATTTAGAGTGGGGTGTTGAGAAGGGAGCAGCCCCTTTCATACACGGAGTGATTTTTGTTCGTTTTAAGTTTTAATGTCGCTCCTTAATTTCAGTTAAAACTTTTTTTTTATTTAAGTACAATATTAGTGCCAGATTCATAGCAAGGAGGCACAGAAACGCTTAAATACTAAATTTTGATAAAAATTTAATTCCATTTGCGAAATGTTTTGTGAAATATTCCATTTGTGAAATTAGAATGCTAATTCAAAAACGTTCAGAAATTAGATAAGAAAAACAAGTTTTTTCAACTGAAAGTAAGGAGTGACAGAAAAACTTAAAACGAACATATATTATTTCGTATATGGAAGGGGCTGTCCCCTCCTCAACGTCCCACTCTTTACGCTAAAGTTATTTCTTGATTAAACAGTGTAACTGTGACAAAGAATCAAACTTTGAGTCATATAATTATTGTATTTTGATTTAGGACAGTCATCCTACGAGCTTAATCACTTTTTGCTGATTAAGAAATTAGTCAGTTAGGAACATTTTCTAAGTAATTTCTGAAAGATTGTGAGTCAAGAGGTACACCGTGCAAAGCTAGATGGTGGTGAGATTTGAGGATAAGGCCAGATAAGGCCTTATCCTTTTGAGGATAAGGTGATATTTGAAGATAAGGCCATAGGGTCTCACTTAAGGCATCCAATCACAAAGATTCAAATCTATGCCAGAATTTTATTTCAACAAGGTTTGACATGTCAGCCATTTGTGGATTGTGTAATTGAGGATAATTTTTCATTTATTCCAATATTCAATCGATTTTTTAATCGATTTAACGATTTTTTAATCGATTTAAACGATTTTTAATCAAAAGTTTAGTTTAAAACCGTTTAATTTTAAACTAAACCTTAAAATTGATTGTTGAATTCTTTTGATTTAAACAATTTTTATGGCTAAATTCGAGAAAAATAAAACATCAGTTACTTTAGTGAGTGCTGAACGTCTTTAGATTTAAGACTTCTTGTGCGTTGCAATTTTAGACTCAGATTTAAAGGCACAAGCTCTTTAACACTCACAAACTGGTTTATCTGAATCAAAACTTGTATTACAGCTCACCTGAATGGGGATAGTATCTACTGATTGGGACGATTCATGCTGCGACATTACTGATATCGAATCATTTAATGTTCAATAATTTACGACAGAACCAAAACTCATCCATTTGTGATTAGTCAAGATTAAATAGAAAAAAAAACAAGTTTTTATTCTACTGAAAGTAAGCAGCAAAATCAAAACTTAAGAAAAAACAGGAGCTCTTACGTATATGAGTGGGTTTCTCCTTCATCAATACCTCGCTCTTTCAAACAGTTCGTGGTAACGAACTGTAATAAGGAGCAAACCGGCTCAATATTAAACTAAACTCTAAATACGGAATTTTGATGCTAAAAGATACATCAAAAGAAGCGGGTTCTTATGCTCATTTTCAATATATAAGTTTCATCAAATTTAGTCTTTGTCATCAAAAGTTACGAGCCTGAGAAAATTAGCTTATTTTGGAAAATAGGAAAAACACCCCTTAAAAGTCATAGAATCTTAACGAAAATCACACCATCGCATTCAGCGCATCAGAGAACTGTATAGAAAAAATTTCAAGCTCTTATCTACAAAAATGTGGAATTTCGTTTTTCATAGAATCGTTTTTCATTATAAATATGGAATTTTTTACCAGAAGACAGATCACGGGTGCGTGTTTATTTGTTTGTTTGTTTTTGTTTTGTTTTTTTCTTTCCCCCATGTGTCATCGTATCGACCAAGTGGTCCTAGATTATTGCAAAAGGGGCTCATTTTAACGGAAATGAAAGGTTCTAGTGCCCTTTTTAAGTTACCAAAAGAATTGGAGGGCATCTAGGCCCCCTCCCATGCTCATTTTTCCCAAAGTCAACGGATCAAAATTGTGAGATAGCCATTTTGTTCCACATAGTTGAAAACCATAAAACCTATGTCTTTGAGGATGACTTACTCCCCCACAGTCCCTGGGGGAGGGGCTGCAAGTTACAAACTTTGAACAGTGTTTACATACAGTAATGATTATTGGGAAGTGTACAGACGTTTTCAGGGGGATTTTTTTTTTGGTTTTTGGGGGGTGGGGTTGAGGGGAGGGGGCTATGTGGGAGGATCTTTCCTTGGAGGAATATGTCACGGGGGAAGAGAAATTCAATGAAAAAGGTGGAGGATTTTCTAGCATTACTATAAAAAATAACAATGAAAAAATAAACGGGAAAAGTTTTTTTTCAATTGGAAGTAAGGAGTAGCATTAAAACTTAAAACGAACAGAGATTATTATGTATATGAGGGGTTCTTCTCCTCCTATGTACCTCATTCTTTATGCTAAAGTATTTTTAGTAATTTCAACTATTTATTCTACGGCCTTTCTGATTCAGGGGTCATTCTTAGAGAATTGGGACAAAACTTAAGACTTAGTGTAATGAGCGAGGTATTAACGAGGGGGCAAACCCCCTCATATACATAATAAAAATATAAAAATATAAAATTTTGTTGCGTAGCTTAATTCTTAAGTTACGTATATTTTTTTACTAATAAAAACCTTCGCTAAAAATTAAAAGATCTAGTTATTAAAAGTAATTAAAAGATTAATTAAGTAAGAAAGTAGTTAATTAAAACTAATTTTAATTAGAAACTAGTAATTAAAAGAGAAAGCCATTTAGCCGAAAAAAGAATTAATATGCAAATTTCATATTAATAATTTATGTGGGGAGAGCCAAAATCAAACATGTATTAATTCAAAAACGTTCAGAAATTAAATTTTTAAAAAAAAACAATTTTGTTAACTGAAAGTAAGGAGCAACATTAAAACTTAAAACGAACAAAAATTACTCCGTGTATGAAAGGGGCTGTTTCCTTCTCCACGTCCCGCTCTTTACGCAAAAGTTTGACTCTTTGCCACAATTTTACTTTTTAAAACAATTAAAAACTTTAGCGTAAAGAGCGAGGCGTTGAGAAGGAAACAACCCCTTTCATACACGGAGTAATTTCTGTTCGTTTTAAGTTTTAATGTTGCTCCTTACTTTCAGTTAAAAAAAAAAGTTTTTTTTATTTATTCCACTAAATTTTGACTTTTCGTTCCAATTATTTAAGAATGACTCCTGACACAAGGACCGTTTAATTAGAATAATTAATTAGATTTTTTTTAACTGCAAGTATGGAGCGACATTAAAACTTAAAATGAACAAAAATTATTCCATATATAAAAGGGGTTGACCCCTCCTCAACACCTTGTTGTTTACGCTCGAGTTTGACTCTTTCTCACAATTCTACTTTTTAAAACAATAAAAAAAACTTTAGCGTAAAGAGCGAGGCGTTGAGGGGGGGACAACCCCTTTCAGATACGGAATAATTTCTGTTCATTTTAGGTTTTAATGTCGCTCCTTACTTGCAGTTAAAAAGACTTGTTTCGTTTTGTTTAATTTCTGAACGTTTTTGAAATAATCCATATTTTGATTTTGGTTCACCGCACATGAATAAATAAATTCTCATAGTTTTTATGGGACGATTTTGAAAAAAGGGGTGGGGTAGGAGGCCTAGTTGCCCTCCAATGTTTGGTTACTTAAGAATGCAATTATAACTGTTTATTTTTTTATGAACGTTTTTGTTAGTAATAAATATACGTAACTTACAAATTGACTAACGTAACGAACTTCTACCTTTGTATATTTTTATTACGTATATGAGGGAGTTCGCTCACTCGTCAATACCTCACTCTTTACACTAAAGCTTGAATTTGATCCCAATTCTTTAAGAGTGACCCCTGAATCACAAGGCCATAGAATAAATGGTTGAAATTACTAAAAATACATTAGTGTAAAGAGCAAGGTATTGTGGAGGAGACGAATCCCCTTATATGCGTAATATTTTCTGTTCGTTTTAAGTTTTAATGCTGCTCTTACTTCCAGTTGAATTTTTTTTCTCATTGTTTTTTTAATAATGCTAGAAAATCCTGCGCCCCCTTTATGGAAATTTTCTTTACTCATAATAAGTTTCTTCATGGAAACATCCTCCCACGTAGCCGCCCCCCCGACCAACACCCGCCCAACGCAAAAAGGTCCCCTTGAAATCGGCTGTACACTTCGCAATAACCATTACTACATGTAGACAATCGTCAAAGTTTGTAACTTGCAGCCCCTCCCCGGGGACTGTGGGGGATTAAATCGTCCCCAAAGAGATAGTTATTAGGTTTTTTGACTATGCTGAACAAAATGGATATATCAAAATTTTGATCCTGTGACTTTGGGAAAAATTAGTGTGGGAGGGGGCCTAGGTGCCCTCCGAATTTTGGTCACTTAAAAAGGGAACTAGAACTTGTAGTTTCTGTTAAAATAAGCCCTCTCGCGACATTCAACTACCACTGAGTCCGATATGATCACCCCTGGAAAAACAAATAAATAAAGACGCATCTGTTATCTTTCTTCAGGCAAAAAATACGAAATTCCACATTTTTGTAGATAGGAGCTTGACATTTCTACAATAGGGTTTTCGGATACGCTGAATGTGACGGTGTGATTTTCGTGCCTTTTAGTGCGTGTTTCCCCCTATTTTCTAAAACAATGAAAATTGTTTCAGGCTTGTAGCTTTTGATAGGTAAGATTAAACTTTATGAAACTTACTTATTTAAAATCAGCATTAAAATTTGATTCTTTTGATGTAACTATTGGTATCAAAATTCCGTTCTTTAGAGTTTTGGTCACTATTGAGTCGAGTCGCTCCTTACTACTGTTTGTTACCACGAACTGTTTGATACACCTTTTTTTTTATTCAAAAACCGGTTTATCTTAAAGTTCATGACTTGCAGCCCTTCACATAGGTTCAGCTTTGGGGGTTCATGTTATCCTCAAAGACATAGTTATCAGGTCTTTCTACTATGGTGAACAAAATTTTATCTAAAAATTTTGTTCGGTTGGTTGGCATCTAATATTTTTAGTCACTTAGAAAGGACACTAGAACTTTTGATATACGATCACATGAGCCCTTTCCGAATATTCTAGGATAACTGGCTCGATAAGATCACCCCTGGGGAAAAAACAAACAAACAAACACGCATTCGTTATCTTGCTTCTAGCAAAAGGTTCAAAATTCCACATTTTATACATAGGAGCTTGAAACCTCTACAGTCAGGTTCTCTGATATACTGAATCTGATGGTATGATTTTAATTAAGATCATTTGATGTTGTAGGGTTGTTTCCCCATTTCTCAAAATTAGGCAAAGTTTTCAGGCTCGTAACTTTTGATGGGTAACATTAGACTTCATGAATTTATATATTTTGAATAAGCATCAAAATTAGATCCTTTTGATGTATCTATACTTTTTCTTACAGTTGCGGTTACTATTGAGCCGCACCACTCTGTCCTCACAGTTCGTTACCAAGAACGGTTTGAAAGGTGAAACTTATATATGCAGAGGTAATCATGAAGTGGGAGGGGGTGTCAAGGGTTAATTTTGTTTGCCGGAAAATTTTTGCATAGCCCTGACTTGAACAAGTTTATCCATTGCAATGGGTTTATGAAACATCGGTAACTTGCATAACATGGGACCTAATCTATGGGGCCGCACTTTTCATTACATCCTAAGAGGACTATTTTCTGACATTTTAATTTATAGTTAGCAATATATTTATAGCGAACAACATGACAATTCATTCCATTTCATTTCTGGGGAAAACCAAACATTTTCTGTAAAATAAGCCTTAATTTTGCATTTAACAAACACAGGAATACTTCAATACCCATCTATGCTGAAATCAACCCAGTTAGTGATGATGACACATTGACAAAAAGGGTTGAGCTAATATTGAGCAAAGGGTTTTAGAGGTGGGGCTCAACTTACTGACGAAAGGGGGTAGAAGGGGGCTGTGTCGGCCATAGCAATTTCTACCAAAGAATATCAGAGACGGATAACACACTTTTGACCAAATAGAGTTCAGAAATGAAGTATGTGAACTGCTTATGAAATAGAGTCGAAGACACTGTACACGCTATTGACTAGAGGGGATGAAAGTGGAGCGAACTCCCTTTTGACCTAATAGAATGGGATAAAGACTGTAAACATTGTTTGACAAAAGGGTATGGAGTCTATGCGCAAGAACTGTTGACTAAAATGAGCTAAAGAGGAGTCAGGCTCACTGTTGACCGATGAGGATCAAACAGTTCGTGCTACCGAACTGTAGTAAGGAGCGACCCGGCTCAATAGTAACCAAAACTCTAAAAAACGGAATTTTGATACCAATACCTACATCAAAAGAATCGCATTTTAATTCTGATTTTCAATATTTAAGTTTCATCAAGTTTAGTCTTACCCATCAAAAGTTACGATCCTGCGAAAATTTGCCTTATTTTAGAAAATAGGGAGAAACACCCCCTTTTTGTCATAGAATCTTAACAAAAATCACACCATCAGATTCAGCTTATTAGAGCACCCTGCCATAAATGTTTCAAGCTCCTATCTACAAGAAAGTGGAATTTCGTATTTTTTGCCAGAAGGTAGATCACGGATGCGTGTTTTTTTTTTTTTTTTTTTTTTTTTTTCAGGGGAGATCTATCGAACCAGTGGTCCTAGAATGTTGCGAGAGGGCTCATTCTAACGGAAATGAAAAGTTCTAGTGCCCTTTTTAAGTGACTAAACAATTTGAGGGCACTTAGGCCCCCTCCTACGCTAATTATTTTCCCAGTCACCAAATCAAAATTCTGAAATAGCCATTTTATTCAACATAGTCGAAAAACCTTATAACTATGTCTTTGGGGACGACTTACTCCCCCGAAGTCCCCGGGGAAGGGGCTACAAGTTACAAACTTTGACCAGTACTTGCATATAGTAATGGTTATTGGGAAGTGTACAGACGTTTTAAGGGGGATTTTTTGGTTGGGGGGAGGGGTAGAGAAGAGGGGGATATGTTGGGGGAACTTTCCACGGAGAAATTTGTCATGGGGGAAGAAAATTTCCATATGCGGAGCAGAGGATTTTCTAGCATTATTAAAAAAAAAAACAATGAAAACATAAATATGAAAAAGTTTTTTCAACTGAAAATAAGGAGTGGCATTAAAATTTAATACGAACAGAAATTATTACGCATATGAGGGGTTAACCTTTTCCTAATACCTCGCTCTTTACGCTAAAGTATTTCTAGTAATTTCAACTATTTATTCTACGGCCTTTGTGATTCATGGGTCATTCTTAAGGAATTGGGACAAAATTTAAGCTTTAGTGTAAAGAGTGAGGTACTGACGAGGGGGTGAACCCCCTCATATACATAATAAAAACATGAGAATAAAGAAGTTTGTTACGTAAGCTAACTCGTAAGTTACGTATATCTTTTATTAATAAAAACGTTCGTAAAAAATTAAAAGTTTTAGTTGCCTTTTTAAGTAATCAAAGCATTGGAGGGCAACTAGGCCTCCTCCCCCGCTTCTTTGTTCTTAAAATCATTTGATCAAAACTGTGAGAAAGCCTTATAGCCAAAAAAATAAACATGCAAATTTCGTTTTAATCATTCATCTGCGGAGAGCCAAAATCAAAACATGCATTAATTCAAAAATGTTCAGCAATTAAATAAAAAAAACTAGTTTTTTTTTAACTGAAAGTAAGGAGCGACATTAAAGCTTAAAAAGAACAGAAATTACTTTGTATATGAAAGGGGGTGCTCCCTCCTCAGCTCCCCGCTCTTTATGCTAAAGTTTTTTTACTGTTTCAAAAAGTGGAGTTGAGAGAAAGAGTCAAACTTTAGCGTAGTGAGCGGGGGGCTGAAGAGGGAGCAGCCCCTTTCATATACGAAGTAATTTCCGTTCGTTTTAAGTTTTAATGTCGCTCTTTACTTTCATTTAAAAAAACTTTTTTTTCTTTTTTTTTTATCAGAAACAGAGCCAACGCATCACTGACCAGGATGTCTTCAAATAATCGTGAGTCAAAAAGATACAAAATTAAAAGACTTTAAGGTCATTAAGGCGTAACAAGTCAACCATTTGATTTAAATATGTTTATGAAATTGCCGGTATATATGAGCAAATAGTATAATATGGGGTGCTTCCGCGCTTATTATGTCACCCCGAGGGTGTACATTTTAAACGCCTGAGTGTTCTGATCGAAATCGCTCTAAAATTACTACATTATGACAAATGGGCTGCGGAGATGTTGGGGGTAAATGGAATGTTGAGGGGGTACAGGTTGATTCCTGTTGTTTTAAGCTGTTAACTGGATTCTAGAACTCGGAATTTGCATTGAATGAGCTTTTCTCGACTTCTATGACCAGTGGCGTCATTATGGGGGGGGGGACAAGGAGGGGCAATAATTCGGAGAAAAAATATTATATGGCCCATGCCCCTTGTCTTTCTGGTTGTGAACCCCTATTGAATCCCCCCCCCCAATAAAAATGCTGGAGCTACGCCCCTCTCTATAACTATCCATTTTAAATACTAACCCTTAGTAGGGGGGGGGGGCGTTGGGATAAGAAAAAAACAAATGGATCTGTATTTACAAAGCAAATGGTTTTGCGTTTGGTTTGGTTTGGTTGGCAAATGGTTTTGCGCAAATGGTTTGCGGATAATTTATCCATTTCGGAATTTAATGATGCATAAAGCTTATTTCCATAGCTTGCAAAAAAAAATATATACAAAACATATATATATATTTAACCTTATTTTGATGAAGCCATGAAATGTCAAGCATAATCTTTCGATCACTTAATTCCATGAAAGAGTTTTTAGTCCCTTGTGAGTTACTAGTGGTCATGAAAACAATGAAAGAACTGGGGAAAAACAATTTGAGGCGATAACAATAATTAGAAAGTTTTCCCTTGATGGCCATATGGTTATACAATTTAATTTGCCACCCAATATCGTAAAAGAGATACATAGTATCCTTTCCAGTTGTACTGATAAATGTTGGCTTTTTGACTTGATGCAAAAACTACTCATAAATCATAGAAGCGCTACCAAAATCCTAATAGGGAAAAGGGCTAGAATCGTAATATAAAATATCATGCCCAACAAGAAAGGGCGTATTTTGGGATTCCATTACTTTACTGAAAAGTAAAAACTAACTTTTCCTTTCAGGATTTAAATAGGAAATAATAAATATTTAAAAAAATTAAAGTTGTTTTCAAAATGAAATAAATAGTTGAGTCGAAAATTTGATTAATATCTAGAATCTATGAAAATAAGTGAAAAAAGGGCGCAAAATGGATGGGGTTATACAAACATAGATATCAAACTGATTTAAACTATAAATGCACAAATAAAAATAAGTTGGCAAGTTGAGGAAAGAAGTTGAAAAGATTAAGTTATATTAAGCCCAATCCGTTTTGCACCGTTTGTTCCACTTATATTATAGTTTTTTCCTTTTTTAAAAAGTAGAGCTATGAGAAAGAGTTAAACTTTAGCGTACAGAGGAAGGCGTTGAGGAAGAAAAGCCCCTTTCATATACGGAGTAATTTCTGTTCGTTTTAAGTTTTAATGTCGCTCCTTACTTTCATTTAAAAAAACTTATTTTTTTTATTTAATTACCAGTCTGAACTCTGATATTTCATCTTAACCTGGTGGTAAAACTGGTTTAGTCATGTTCTTTGAAGCTCCTCCTACTTATGCTTAAGGTTTCCAGCTATCAGGAGTATTTAATTTCAGTCAGCAGAGGATTTATGATTATATTGCGGGGGCTGGGAGGGCGAGTATACAAGAGGGACGAATTTTGTTGTTGTGTCATGTATAATTTGGAAGTAACTGAACATTCGGAAATGGTCAAAAATGACTTACAAATTTAAAAAGTAGTTTTGACAAACAAAAAGTAAACAACAAAAAGGTCGGTGAGTTGTGGAGAACAAGTTAAAATTTATAAACATTGTGACATGCAGCTCGATTTTTTTCTGCATTTGTTTCATTGCATATAGAATTTTTAATTACGCACTTTCTAAATAGCCCCCAATTCCGAAATACATTATTGTGTACCTGCCTGGAAAGAGATAATGAGTATGATGTGGTGGATGACGATATTAATTTCTCCGTTGAAAGGAGAAATTTCAATAAAATACACGAATTATGAACATACAATTCGTGAATAGAACTACATTAGATAGACTATGCAGTGGTGGCAATTCAGAAAAAAGTAGAGTTGGGGTTTTTTTTTATACTAGTGGGATGAGCTTTTTTTCATTTTTTTTTTTTTTTTTAATATAAAGCTGAAGAAGGCATTTTCCATCAAAAATGTTCAAAATATAGTTTTTTTTTTATTCTAGTGGGCAAATGCACCAAGTCCTGGTGTTTAGGTGAAAAATAAGATAATCATAGGCAGTAATAGCGATTGGCAGCGCAATAGCGGTGCCTTAGTAAAGTACGATGCGGGCACAATCTATTATATATATTTTTTTTTAACTAGGACACTTTGTATAGAAAGAATTGCCGTAGAAGCTCCAAAACTGGCTCTTTCGATAGGAAATTGAAAGGGCTAGTGCCCTTTTCAATAGTCAAACGTGATTTGAGGGCACTCTGCACCCTTCCCACGCCTACCATTTCCCCAAACACATCCAGTCCAAATGTTCATACAGCCAACTTGTTCAGCGCAGTTAAAAGGTTCAGAAATTATGTCTTTGAGGTTAACAACTCACCACAGCCCTCAGAAAAGGGCTATAGGCTATGGCCTGGGGGCACATAAAGTTCTTATAGAAATGGAAACGTCGGAGGGAGCTCATTCAATCGGTAATCAGAAGTTCTAGTGCCCTTTTTAAGATTCAAAGTGATCAGAGGGTTGGTTACCCCCCCCCCCCCACACACACACATACCTCATGTTATCTCGAGATACATCCGATGGAAATTTTGAGATGGCCAGTTGTTGTCGTAAAAACTTTGAAAAACGCTCTTTTGATTGGTAATTGAAAGGGCTATTCTTCTTTTTAATAATCAAAAGTAATTGGAGGGCAAAAGGCCCCTCCATGCCTATTAATTCCCAAAACACGTCTAATCAAAAACTTGAGATAGCCATTTTGTTCGGCGTAGTTGAAAGGTATGGATGACAACCCCCCACAGCCCTCAGTGCAATGGTTATAAGCCATGTCCCAAGGGCATACAGGGTTCTTATGGAAAGGGTGGTCGTATAAACTCCTGAGAGGGCTCATTGAATTTAAAATCAAAAGTTCTAGTGCTCTTTTTAAGAGTGAAAGTGATTGGGGGTATCCCTCCTCCCCCTCGTATTTTCCCCAAATGCATCCGATAGAAATTTGGAGATAGCCATTTGTTGAAAGATAGTCCAAAGATCGTATTTGGATTTGAAAAAATCCCCCAGATTTTGGGGGTATGGGTTGTCAGTTATGCCCCAGGAGTATATATGGTTTTTACGAAAGGGGTGATCGTTTGAACTTTAGAAGAGGCTATGTTGATTAGAAATGCATAGTCTTGGTTCCCTTTCAAGAGTCAAACATGAAAGAGAGCAGCTAGCCCCCCTCCCCAGATTTCCTCTTTTCCCAAAACGCGTTCAATTGATATTGTGATATCGTTACCAATAGTGAAAATTCATATAAAAATGTCTTTAGGGTGGACACAATCAGGTGGGCACCCAGAGCCCATGGGCAAGGGTTGTAAATTATGCCCCGGGGCACATAAGTTTTTTATGGAGCGGGTGGTCGTATAAGCTTTGGATCGGATGAAGCTTATTTGATTGGAAGTCGGAAGTTTGGTACCCTTTTTAAGAGTCAAAAGTGAATGGAGGGCTATCAGCCCCCCCCCTCCTAAGCCTGGCATTAACCAAAACAAATCTGATCAAAATTGTAAGAGAGCTACTTTGCTCAGCATTGTTGAAAGACCCAGTAGTTTAGGGATGTCAGGCTCCCCAAAATCCTTGGGACAAGGGCTGTAAGTTAGGAAATTGTGAAAGGTATGCATGTTTGAACTTCACTTTCCAAGAGGATGCAGGACATTCAGGTGAGCCTTTCAGAGAATGTTGAGGGGAGTGTTGAACTAAATCAGAACATGTTATGTGCATACGGATTGTAAAAACTCTGTAACACAGAAATATCTGTGTATACTTTGAAAATTCAGGAAATGATAAGGGAGATGATCAAAAAGGCAATATTTGGATACTATCAATACTACTGCAACTGCCAGCACTACTACTACCAAACTACTCCATTTACAGTTTGGAGGGGATATTTGAACTAAATCAAAAGACTCTATGTGAATGCACGTTTTCAAAATAGCATATCTCAAGAATTTATTTGAGTATTAAGTTGGAAATTTCAGAAAATACTTAAAGGGGAAGATCATCTCACCAAAAGGCAACATGTGCAAACTACTGCTAATGCTTCTGTTGTTGCAGCATTTACTACTGCTGCTACTACTATGACTACTACTACTACTACTGTAATTGCAATTACTTGTAAGGCCAAGAGCTTTGAGATGAAAATTTCAAAAAGTATATGAACATACAGATTATCAAAAAGATACATCAGCAATGCCTTACCAATGGCTAATTGTATTAAGTTGAAACTTCCAGGGCTTGATGAGAGGTACTGACCTAAAGGGAATATGTTAATACTACTGCTGGTAGTAATATTACCGCTATTCAAGACCGTTACTAGTAATATCAACACTTATACTATGACTACTATTACAAATATGCCTAAGGGTATGAAGGTTAGATTTTCAAGGAATTTTGAGGGGGAAGGTAAACTGAGTCACAAACACAGTTTGTGTGCAGGTTGTCAAAAGAGTGCTACAGCAATATCTTAGGAACAGATTCTAGTATGAAGTTGAAAGTAACAGTACTTGTTGTGAGGGATATTGAACTAACCAAGAAAATATTTGCATCTTAATGCTACTGCTTCTGCTCATACTACTACAACTGTTACAATTATTATTACTTGTATTACCGCTATTGCCACTAAAGCTTAGGCTCCTACTATTAATTCTACTACTACTACTATGAAAACTAAGGGTATTAAGGTGAAAATTTTGGGATATATAGAAACTGTAAGGCACTAATTCAAAACCTACTATGCCCACGCAGGTTGTCAAGTAGACGTATAAGAAATGCTTCAGGAACGTTTGATGGTATTAAGCTGAAACTTTCAGCGTGTGTTGAAGGGGATGTTGAAGAAACCAAAGGTGCTATGCGCATACTGCTACTAATACTGCTACAACTATTGCTACTGCGCAAGCTAAGGGTATTAAGGTGAAGCTTTTAAGGAATATTTAGGCGGATGCTGACCTAAATCAAAACGAACTATGAACAAGTGGATTTTCAAAAAAGTGACAAAGCAATATCTGAAGAACAACTTATGTTATTAAGTTAAACCTTTAAGGGTAACCTGGGGGGGATTTTGAACTAGTCAGAAGAAATTTTGTTTTAAAAATTTTCACTTTTTTTTTTACTTTAATAAATAAAAAATTATCAAAACTTTAATGGATAAATATCATTATATGTCAATTAGATTAACAATCCACGACCAATTATTTTTTTTTTCAGTAAAGCGCAAATTATATTCTGGTCTTGAGAAGGCATGGGAGTTATTTATTTATTTTCTTTATTTCCCTCAAAAAATGAGGAGTACGCTACAATATAATATAAAGAAAAAGCAACTGATAACACTTACAATCAAAACCTATCAAATATTGATCGAACACTTAAAAAAAAAAAAAAAAAAAAAAAAAAAAAAAAAAAAAAAAAAAAAAAAAAAAAAAAAAAAAAACACTTGCTAAATAGATTAGCCTATAAATCATGAAGGGCCAGAACTGTTACTAAAAAATGGAAATAAATTGTGGCCTAAAAGGCTAATTTTCGCCCTATCTTCAAATGTTTTATATTTTTTCTTTATACAGACTACAGGATCCTTCACATTAAGCTTTAAAACAATCTCAGTGTTACTAAAAGAAAGGGGGAAACCAAGTAAAAATTTACAGAATTTAAAATAAGCAACTTTAATGGGCGAAAGATCAGAAGGTCTGAAATTTAGGAAGAGGAGGGACGGGAAAAATACGTGAGGCAGAGCAACAGCGCTATACATACGACCAAGGACGTCCCGACGGTAAAGACCCCGAAAACGAATTAAAAGACCAAATGCCTTGCGTAGTTTCATTTGAACATACTGAACCAGGACTGGTTTGAAATCTCTTTTCGAAGCAGCATAAGGTAATCCCAAATAAGTGACTATTGGCGACGACTGAAAAGTAACACCATTGCCGCAATCGAGAGTCGGCCTGACATTATCCTCTAAACAATTTACAACAAAAAATTGACATTTTTCAAAACTGATAGAAAGGCCCAAACCTTTTAAACAATTAATTAAAATATTAAAATTAGAAACAAGACTAGACTTGGACCGGCTTAGAAGGATAATGTCATCAGCATATGCAATGTAAGACAGATTTCGAGATAAAGAAACAAACGAGCAGGAAAGAGAATTAAGGGCAGTAGCTAAACAAGAATTGAATAGATAAGTGTATTTCAAAAGCCTAAGGGCCATATACACACAACAATATAAATAAATAACACACAAGCAAGAAAATTAAACAACAGTACAAATTACAAGCACGCACAGAAACAGAATACAGCGCGAAAATATCTAAACTAACGACAAAATAAGTTAATCATAAAAACGTTTCTTCTTACTAAGGATTAACGGACTTTTCCCCTTTATTAATAATATTTTCACTCTTAACAACCTATTCTAAAAATATTGCCAAGGACCCCCACGCTTAATTGGTCGTCCCATAAATCTTCCGCTTTCCCGATTGAAAGAGAGAGAAAAAAAAGAAGAGAAAAAGAAATTCTTGTATTTTGTATCATATAACGGGAAAGAGAGAGCACTTCCAATCTTGATGGGAAAAAGTTGACTCTCAACTAGGATTCAACGGAGGAAATTTAGTGTAATTCTATTCTGGGAACGTGGAGAGAAGAAAGGATTTGCTTAGGAAATTCTCCAGATCTAGGCCTCAAATTATTAAGACTCGCTGTCTTTGTGACTTATAATAATAATTCATATTGTGTCTTATAATAATAATTAATAATAAATTATTCCAGAAAAAAAAGCCCGTGGGCCATAGGAAAATTACATAATACACAAACAACAAATTAACTACATTAAATTAAAACTATTTAAAGAAAACGCTCCCGATGCACCGCTGCAATCCTGACAAACCTTGCTATCCTTTTGATACTCAGGAAATTTGTATCATTCATTCTATCTACCATCCATATCTCATTCAATTTTTCTTTACCATACATCTCACGCCTCCAATCATTCAATTCGACACATTCACACACAAAATGTATTAAACTTTCATCCTGAGATCCGCACATAGGACAAGCAATAGATACTACCTTCTCCCCTTTTCTCCCTTGATACTTTCTTTTCTCCCCAATCAAAAATCCATTTCCCCTCCAATCCAAATACGCCTTCAAATCCTCTCTACTTAACCCAACCTTCCAAAATACCTCCTCCCCCCAACTCCTCTTTATCTGTTTATAAAATTTTAACGACCCTGAACGATCCAGACTTGCCCACCATATCTGTATTTCTTGATTCTTCAATCTCTCTTGTACCTCCCTTATTACTATTTCCTCCATACCCATAATCCCCTTTCCTTCATTCCACCATTCTCCTAATCCACACTTGTCTAAGATGTCCTTAATCTCCGCCGGCCACCCTGTTTTACTATTCTGTCTCAACGCCTCTAAGTATGCTGCCTTTGCTACCGTAAATCTCTGCATACCCAGTATCCTAACCCAATATCTCACCATGGTCACTAGCCTCATAGATCGCAGCGATACTAGCCCTAAATCCCCCTGGATTACCAAATTACTAAACGAATCCCATAGTCCTAACATCCTCTTATAATATCTCATCATAACCACCTCAAGTTTTGGACCTTTCCGATAGCCCCAGATCTCTGCTCCATAATGCATCGCCGGTACTATCTTACTTGTCCAAATCCTCTTATGTACTCTAATATCTCTCACCCGTCTAAGACTACTCCTCGCTATTTCACCACTAATATACCTCCCCCTTGCATTCGCTAGATCCAGATGCCCACTGAATTTCCCATTACTAGTAAACTTTACCCCATGATAAACAAATTCATTATTCACTGGTATAGTTTCACCTTTAAAGAAAAAATTCACATCTTCACTTTCCATGGCTTTACGACCAAATACCATCACCACTGACTTCGATGTGTTCAGGATTAACTTCTTCTCTTCCAAATAAACCTCCGTAATCTCTAATAATTGTTGCAGTTTCTCCTTTGTTTCAGCCAGTAATACGATGTCGTCAGCAAATAGTAGTAAGCACAGTTTAAGCAAATCTATCGATAACATTGGTGCATTATTCTTAGCGAAAAATTCATTGGCATCATTTAAATAGAGGCTAAACAATTTTGGTGACAGCACACATCCCTGCTTTAGTCCCAATAAAGATTGCACCGGAGTTGAGCACTTTCCCGCGACTTTCACTACTAACTTCACGTATTTATACATTTCGCACAGCAACAATACGAAATAGTGAGGCAGTCCTAAAGATAACAGGTTTAACATTAACAGGTTCCTATCGACATTATCATATGCTCCTTTCAGGTCTAAAAACGCTGCATATAACCTCCCCCCTTTTCCTTTCCTATACTTCTCTACCATAATTCTCAAAGTAAAAATATGATCTACTGCACTATGATTTTTTCTAAACCCTACCTGAAAAGGGAATAGCAGTTCCTTTACCTCCAACCACTTCCCTAATCTTGAGTCTATAACCTTGCAGAAAATCTTACTCATCACATTGCCTAAACTAATTATTCTATAATTACTATGATCCTGTCTGTTACCTTTTTTGAAAATTGGTATTCCTACTGACACATTCCACTGGTCAGGCCATTTCCTATTTTCAGTCACAAAACTGAAAACTGCTGCTAAAACTGGTACTAGAACTGTTTTCCCCATTTTCCAAATCTTTGCTGGTATTCCATCCACCCCCGGCGCCGAAGATCCCTTCATTCCTTTTAGGCTTGCACAAACTTCCTCTACCTTAATCGGTTCTAATAGACTATAATCCTCTTGTCTTAAGGGGAAACCATTCTGCTCTCGTAGCTCCTCTAGTAAACTCCCTATACCGTCTTCATATTGCTCCCTTTTGCTAGTGTCCTGCTCCAGGTATGTTTTCCACGAATCAGCTGGAGGTATGAGTTTGCCGTTGGCCTTGAATTCCCGCCTTACTTCACTCCAAAACTGTTTTGGGTCTTTTGACAAGTATTCCTCGCTGATCTTTATAGCCCTAATCTCTTCTACTTGTTTTTTTCTCATTTTTAATAACCTCTTGTAGATTTTTCTCTCTGTTCGGTACTCCGATAAGTGTTTATTCATTTCCTGGTCATTTAGTGCTCCTTTCACTTTCCTGAGAAGTTGAATAAGGTTTACTTTCAGCCTCCGACAATCCTCATCAAAGAATTCGTTTGTATTTCTCACCCTCTCCTTGTTATTTGATATCCCACTGCATTTCTGGTATACTTCCTCTGATATTTCTTGCACGGCTTCTTCTAACTTCCCTTCTCCCAGTATATATATGCATTCCTCCGCCCTTTTCTGCATCTGTTCACTTTCCAACAAATTTTTCAAACGGTTTTCCTCCATACAATCTACCCTAATCTGCTGCTTCATTACCTTCCTACCCTTATCTTCCCTCTTCCCCTTATTCCTCCAACTATATCTCTCACCCTCTATCTCATACATCCATTTCTTCGCCTGTCCTGCCTTCATGACTACCTCTATTGGCTGGTGGTCTGATCCTACAACATCCATAACATAAAAAATCCAAACAATTTTCCCATAACCTACCTATCAACCATAATATAATCAATCACGCTAGGCTTCCCCGAACCAAAGCACGTAAAATCTCCCCTTTCATGATCTTTACCCACCCTTCCATTCAAAATTATCAACCGACCCTCACTACAAAAATTTATCAACTTATGGCCCCACCTATTTTTCCTCCTAGTTTCATCTTTGCTTGTCCTACCTTTCGGACATCCGTTTCTTCCATACCATTCAACCATACTCTCCATACCTGATAAGCAAGGGTTGCCAAGATCCACCTGTATGTCTTCAACCTCCGTACTCGTACCCGTGTAGGCGTTGAAATCACCTAGTAATACAAAAAAATGGTCACTAAACAGCTCAACATAATTAACATACTCCTCAATTAATATGTCCCATGTATACTCATTCATATATGAACTATTTTCAGGGGGTATATATACACAGCCTATAACATACCTCTTTTCCCACATGGACATTTGTAACCACACAATATTTTCTGACGCACTCAATAGCCTATGGATGCTATCAAATATATCATCCCGGATCAATATCGCTATCCCCCCATAATGTCGACCATTACTCGATTTATTTCTCACTCTTTCAAAAACATTGTACCCTTCAACACTTAATGGGTTTTTCCCATCACTCCATGTCTCTACTAGTCCAACTATATCTTTCTTTTCATTATCAATACACGCTTCCTTCAACAGATTACTTAGTTTTGTCACTGAAAACCCTTGAATATTCCAATGCACCATGCGTACTACCCTTTCACTAGAATTTTCACTATGGCCCCCCGTTTCCTATTCATCACCAGCAGTTACTATAGACCCTTGACTCGGCTGTTCTCTTGACACGCTTTCACCATCACTTGCCCTCACCTCAAGACCACTGCCATCCATTGGTGCTTCCTGGTTGAGCACTACCACTAATCGTGACTTTCTGATAGGTTAATTTTGATCGTCACTTGGACTTCTTATCCTAGCATGGTCGCGTTTGGCCCGTGGTTCAGGCCTCCCGGGCATCTTCAAAGCAACCGTATTTTTCGGTGTAATAAATGTCGTTGTGGTTCGAATATCCGTGTTTGGATCGTCCAATTCATTTTCATTGGCTGAAAAATATCCTTGCAAGCTACCTGTAGATTCTGCCCTGCTACGCGTTGGAGTCTCATGGTCAAGGGACTGACGGCTCTGACCTTGAAGCCTTCCCAAAGCTATCGGGACCATATCTCTAACACTCGGACCACTTACTTCAATTATTTTCTCATTCTCAAAATCATACGTCAAAATCTTGTCCTGTAAAATTAGCCTTACCCCCCTTAATTTAGCAGGCATATTTTTTGACCTAGCCTCCGCTAGCAGTGGTTTTAACTTATCTCGAGCCATACGCTCTCTTTCCGTGTAGTCAGGGGATATATACAACTTATGACGGCTAAATAGCCCAGAGGATCTCAACACCAAATCTCTCAGAGGCTTGCTAATAAATTTAATGACAACCGGGGGCACGCCATTATTTTTAGAGCGAAGGCGGAAAATATCCTTTATGTCTCGCCTCTCTAGATCCAAATTCGGGACAATTTCATTTAAGCATGACAAAATATCTGACGCTAGACTGGGTCCTCGATGTTTAGGGTCAAAATTGTATATAATCAAATTCATGTTCTTCAATTCTTTTTCAAGAAAATCTATCTTGGACTGGGTTTTCCGCAAATCTTTATTAACAGTCGAGCAGCTTAATGCCAGTCCCGCTATCTCCGATTTAATTGCTCTGTTGGTTTCCTCTACCTTGCAAGAAAATTCCGACAAAATCGTCTTTAGGCCTTCAATTCCCTCAGACAAAACCTCTATTTTATTTACTGAGGCTCTTAGACTTTGCATCTCCTTTATCAGTTGTTTTATACCTTCATCGCTCATCTTAGGGTATTAAATATTATGCCAAAATCTTACCTTCGATATGCCTTTCTTATTTACCCTCGTACCGGCCTTCGAGCTTTTCTGAAAAATTTTGTCTTTAGTGGCCAACAAAAACCAGATCAATCCAACTATATCCAAAGGCAATCGTTGCGCAATGAACTAACTATCCAAAAAGTTGAAAACTGGCCAAACAATAAAACTACTTTAGATCTATATAGGTCAAAGACTGGATCAATACTGACTGGTCAAAGGACAGGTCAAAGACTGGATCAATATATAAGGAGAAATAATTCCTCCTTGTCTAATTCCTCTACCCACTTGAATTAATTTGGACTGAGATGAAGACGAACTCGGACAGATACGGATCTTTAAACCAGAATACCAAGAGCGAAGGACTCGTATGGCAGCTAGGGGCAATCCAGCATGGATTAAAGTGAGTAGAGCGGATGCATGAGAAATGTTATCAAAGGCCCCTTTGATATCAATCAAGAGGGCGTATAGCGGTTGACCAGAGATTCTCGCTTCTTCAATAACTTTTCTGAAAGATGCATGGGCATGGTCACATCCCAAACCTCTCTTGAAACCAACTTGATCAGAACCAGTGTCAAGAATTTCAAGAAGATCCTTCAAACACAACTCAAACACTTTCCCAATCATAGAACCCCTAGTAATTGGCCTCCAGGAACTACAAGATGACAAGTCTTTTTTCCCGCTCTTAGGAATAGGCGTAACTATGCCAATATAGAATGACGATGGTACTAAACCAGTAGTAAGTAAAAGGTTGAAAAATGCCAGTAAAGTAATAAGAAAAGAAGAAGGAGCAAGTTTGAGGTGATTAGCAAATAAGCCATCATGATCCTTAGCCGACTGCGCCTTTAACGTTTTGATTGCTCCACGTAACATATCCTCAGAAATCCTGTAATCAGTTGAAAAATTATTCAACCTTTCATCTAATTGCAACACAACACTGTTAGAATCGTACGAAGTCGACAACTTAGAAAAATAATTTTCCCACTCTTTCAGCGATGGTGTGGAATTAGTATCAGGCATGTTAATCCGCCTATTGCCTCGGAGAACATTCCAAAGGAGATTCTTGTCCTTGTCGTTATCAATGTTTGAAGAAGCTTCTTCTATGACCAGGTTATTATGACGACGGAGCTCTGCTTGGAATTCAGCCTTTCTCTTTTTCATTAGCAAAAAAACTGGATGCGAGTCTCTTGGCTTACCGAGGGCCCGCCATTCCCAATACGCTTGTTTAGCCGCCTTATTAGAATTTACCAAAAAAGGATTGAGGCTCCAAAAAGGTTTCTGCGCGCCTAATCTTATCCTATTAATAGGAAAAACTGCCGCAGCACCATACTTTAAGCAATGGATTAATTCAAAATAAAGACAATTAATAGTCAAAGAGGGATTACTATCCATTGAATCCAAACTATCAGGGATATAGACTTTATCAATTAAAGTCCCAACTCTTTCTTGGTAAAGCGGTCTAAAATTTGGATTCCAATCAACCCGATCAAAAAATTTAGGAAGCTTATTACCAGAAAAACGAACTGGGGAAGGACGAGAAGCCAAAGGGGGTATAAGGAACTGAAGCGGCATGTGGTCACTAACGGGGAAATCTTAGATTACAGTAACCAGAGGCAAAGGATCACTTGGGTTAGAAGAAAAAACATGATCAATATTAGTTGTACTACCACTCCAATGAATATAAGTAAAATCCTGGGACTTCGGTAAAACAGAAAAATTAGGAAGACAAGAAGATAAAATTGTACCCCTTTCATTTGCTATATTTGGATCACAGTTAAAATCACCTAAAATATAAGTACGCAAATTTGACTGTAAACTAGAGACAAAACGACTAAGATTAAAACAGCATTGAGTAAACGCATCAAAAGAAATATCATCATGGTAATCAGTCGGAAAATAACAATTAATTAAAACTACGTTTGAAAAACTACAAGCTAAAAAATTTGTATCAATTGCTAGAATAGCTGCATTAAGAGACTTGGGTAAAATAGTAGCTAAACCACCGGAGGGACGTCCACCAGTCGGTGTAGCGGGAACAGCAAAAATTTCATGCTCAGTAGACAGACTAGAAAGCAGATTCAACGAATGATCAAGGAGGTGGTGTTGAGTTTGACTCGAATAGCTATTGTAATTTCTCTTCGTTTTGGTTTCATTTATTTATTGACATTAATTTTTGACAATTTTACGCTTAGAAGATTATCTGACTTTATTTCTGCTTATTTTTTGCTCAATGAAGCTGTTTACTTTTCTTTGAAAAACTTGTTTATGGAAAAAAAAATTTAATTAGTTTTGGGTAAGAATGAACAAGGGACTGTTTCTAAGGTTAAGCTAATGGGAAAATTTCATCTGTGAACCAAAATTTGACTTATTACATACCTTGAGAGTTTTGACCTATGACCTGAATTATGACCACAATTGGTACAAGAACCTACTGGATAATGAAAGTACCAAAAAATATAAAACACCTACTTCAATTAGTGACATGGTACACTTCAGTATGCTAGGAAATAAAACTTCATCAATATAAATGGGTTCAAAATCCTTCTTCAGCCACTGAAAAACCATAAACCACCATGGCTGGTTTTTGAGCGATTGCCAGTTTAAAAAAATAGTATTTCAACGAAAAGTAAAGAGCTATATTTAACTAAAGAAGATGAAAAATAAAGTAAAATAATAATTCCAACTTAAAACGAACAGAAATCATTATCAGTGAATAAATGACCAAAAAGAACAGAAATTACAATGAATAATATTGTGAAACGTTACCAACGTGAAACGAACAAAATTTACCAAAAAAAAAAACAGTTGGGCTAACGTATCTAACGCTTCTAAAGATCTGAGCTTCATTTTTGTTTTACTAAAAACAATTTCATTTCGAAAAAGGTCTCTTATTTGTCATGACATTAAAAGGAAAACGAAAGGAAATATATATCCAAGATAGCTAAAAAGGACTAATAAAATTTGACTGACTATTAAATATAGGGAGATTCATTCTTGAAGACTAAATAATATTGCGTGTTATAACGCTATAAGATCCTAACGTAAAGGGGAAAGTTTGAAATATTTTGTGTTTTCAATAGCCTGTAAATATAAAAATATTGATTAATCCTATTATTATAAAAATGTTATTTTGTTATAGTTTGTTTAATACCTTGTTTGTTGAGATAAAGGCATTTTGGATTAACTTATTAAAAAGAGTTGTGATTTGTTGTTTAAAGAATGATAACAAAAATGATATAATAATAATAATAATAATGATGATAATAATAATCCTAATAAAAATGATATTAATAATAATTGTAATAATAATAATAATAATATCCATAATAAATCTAATAATAAGAAGAAGAAGTAGAAACAAAAAACGGAACATCAAGAATCAATTTCCCGTAGAAGTTCCCATGGTTCTGAATCGTTAATTGAGGTTTCTTCATTGTTTGAATGTTTAAGCAGATCAACATAAAGAAGGAAAAAATACATAAAAAAGAATTGCACAACGAATAAATACTACTACCTTTTTCTTCAAATATTTATTGTCTTTGATAAGCTCTTCTTGGTTCCCCTGTGGCAAAATTTATAATTTACTTGATCCCTAACTCAATATCCCCTCAAAATTTCAGATTGGTCCCATAAGCTGAAGTTATAACCTTAGCAACGCCTGAGATATAGCAGATATGCCTTTCTGAAAGTCTTGATACTAGTAGTGCTGAGTTCAACATCTACCGAATGTTTCAATTTAATACCCTCAGCCACTTGTGAGATATCACAGATAAGCCCTTTTGGAAAACTTGGCTGCACAGAGTGTCTTTTGATTTAGTTCAACATTTCTATACATTCCCTGAAAATCTCTAATAAAAACTCCTATATCTCCTGAGATATTGCAGATAAGCCCTTTGGGCCACCTGGGTATACATGTTATTTATTGATTTAGTTCAACATTCCCATCAGCATTCCCTGGAAGTTTAATTTCAAAGCACTTAGCTGTTCTTGATGTACTGAAGATGTGCCCCTTTTGAAGCCTGGATACAAATAGCATCTTTGGTTTAGCTCAGCATCGTCCTGAAAATGACACTGCCGAGCAGCATTTCAGTGTTCTAAAGGAAGCTGAAACTGAGAGGCGAAATCGTCTTAGCTCAATAACTCTTTCGTCGACATTAAACATTGCCAGCTAAAAGATAGCGGTGGCAAGGTGGAATTAGAGCCAGGACTTATTAAATGGGTCCTTAAAGTAAAGATCAATGCAACTTCAAAAAAGTGCATCGCTATGACCCAAAATAGTCTGCACAGTGCTTCACAGATGTAATCGTTGGCGAATCTCAAGACGGGATGTCCGATTCCAATTTACCTGTTTCTGTCCATCTGGATGGTTCTTTCTAACATTTTTCTTTCTTTTAATACGATGATTCTCATTAAAAACTGGTCTTGATCATAGTAATGATTTTCTTTTGTTAGCAAATTCATTTTCTTCTTTTCAATCCCATTCTTCAAAAAGATAAAGTAGTGGCTTTTGAAATGAAAAAAAATGGACTCAAAGTCACCGCAAACCCAGTAGGTTTGCATGGAATCAGATGGATTCTTTAATGGCTGGGCCATATATTACGGAAACCGCCAGTGTACCTGCCTTGCCAAAAACTTCTAGCTGAACCTATTAGCTACTGGAAGAAACGCCAAGGAGGACAGAGGAACAACTGGTGGGACCTGGCCAAGTTAGACCTTGAACCAATCGGGGGTTTCATAAATTCGGTCACAGATGGTCAACACAGTTTCTCACTTTTGCAGAGCAGCTGGCAAAAAATCAAACAACGTGGTCCAAGAATGTCTCTAGGATCATCGATGCCGGATGAGGTGGAAAC
The DNA here is from genome assembly GCF_032884065.1 of Artemia franciscana. Lineage (NCBI taxonomy): Eukaryota > Metazoa > Arthropoda > Branchiopoda > Anostraca > Artemiidae > Artemia > Artemia franciscana. Next base: position 3,733,384 of record NC_088880.1, on the reverse strand, counting down.
GCCTGATTCCCACCACAAGTACAATTATAAGTAACATGAGCCACTAGCATGTCCTTTACAAGAATAAATCTCTTTGCCTGTTACTCCTGTGTTCTCCACAGAGAAATATCAGGGGAATCATCATATTAAGGGAAATATCAAACCGTATGCTTGGACATCTTAATTCTATTCTAGTTTATGTTGTCTTACATTATTGTTAAGATAATAAAAACCGCTAATATGACTTCGGGATAAAATATCAAGCAGAAATAATTATATTTTTAACTTATGATCTTGATCATCATGAAGTCCTTTTTTTCCAACTGTCAGATTATTAATGCTTATTTTTACAAGTGTCAAAGGCATGATACAAAAGAGGGTCCCAAAAGGACCCACAATTATCTTTCTTTAAACAACCGATGCAGCTTGCATAATCCCCATTCATAATTAACTAGATTGACGCCCTTATATAACATTCCTTAGAGAAGCAACTTTCGAGATATGTTTGTTTCACGTTATGGTGTCAATAGATTGTTTTAGCTAATATGGCTTAAATTTCATTCTTTATATAAAGCCATGATACTAGTTTATATAAAGCCCCCCCCCCCCCAACTAGGTGTTGGGTCGGCGCGAAGCACCACCTCAACAAGTAGTTAATTATAAAAACAAATCATTCAATCGTGGCTTAATTTCGAAGTTTTACTGCCTTGAACCTTTTTTTTAGAAGAGTTCAGTATTATTTTCGTGAGTAGGAAGGGGGTTGGTATATTTAACTGTGGAAAGCTATTTTTTACTGATTACTGTCCCTAAATAATCAAAATTAAGCATTTTTAGTGTTCACAGTACCAGAATGTCTAGTGGGTTAAATTAAGGTTTGGTTTTCGCGAAGTCCAATTTCATGTTTCGAACGAGGCTGCAAATGGATCACGTCGCAATATTTTAAAAAAACCAACAAAAATAGGTCCGGTAAGGATATCATGCCCCAGGAGAATTTTATGGTAAAATTTTAGTTAATTGACTTCTTGCTAACTCAGAAAGGGTTTATGATAGGAAAATGAAACTTTCAGGATGAAACTACAGATTAGAGTATGTCTGGGGAAGAGATTTTGAAGCAACTACCTCCACTCATTCTCCATATGTCTATATATATAAAAATAAGTTGTCTGTGTGTGGATCTGTGGATGGATCAGGTGACGTCATGTTTGTCCGCATATGACGTCTGAATTATTTCACACTAATACAAAAGAAGAAAAAAACTAAAAAAGGTAAAAACTACAAAAAAAACTAAAAAGAAAAAAAAACTAAAAAAGCTAAAAAACTAAAAAAACTAAAAAAAGGTAAAAATCTAATAACTAAAAAAAAACTGAAAAAAATAAAAAAAGGCAAAAACTACAAAAAAAATAAAAACTAATAAAAAAACTAAAAAAGCTAAAAAACTAAAAAAACTAAAAAAAACTAAAAAAAGGTAAAAAACTTAAAAAAACTAAAAACTAAAAAAGAAAAAAACTAAAAAAAAGGAAAAAACTGAAAAATAAAAGAGAAAAAGAAAACTAAAAAAATATGAATAAATATATATAAAAATAAGTTGTTTGTGGGTTATGTCTGTCTGTCTGTCTGTCGAGTGACGTCGTGTTTGTCCGCATATGACGTCTGAATTATTTCACACTAATACAAAAGAAGAAAAAAAACTAAAAAAGGTAAAAACTACAAAAAAAACTAAAAAGAAAAAAAACTAAAAAAGCTAAAAAACTAAAAAAAAAACTAAAAAAAGGTAAAAAACTAAAAACTAAAAAAAACTGAAAAAACTAAAAAAAGGCAAAAACTAAAAAAAAACTAAAAACTAATAAAAAAAACTAAAAAAGCTAAAAAACTAAAAAAACTAAAAAGACTAAAAAAGGTTAAAAACAAAAAAAAAACTAAAAACTAAAAAAGAAAAAACTAAAAAAAAGGATAAAACTGAAAAATAAGAGAAAAAGAAAACTAAAAAAAATATTAATAAATATAAAAAAGTAAAAAAATGGTAAAAACTACAAAAAAACTAAAAACTAATAAAAAAACTAAAAAATCTAAAAATCTAAATAAACTAAAAAAGGAAAAAAGAAAAAAGGAAAAAAATAAAGGAGAAAAACAAAACTAAAAAACGAATGTATATACAGACCGGGATAGAAATGACGACCGGGACACAGGGAATATAAATGACGACCGGGACACAGGGACACAACTACAATGGGGACGCCGGGGGGCACAGGGGGATATAAATGACGACCGGGACACCGGGACACAAGGAATATAAATGACGCCCGGGACACTCAAAGAGAAATCACAGACTGGAACACCGGGACACAAATGACGACCGGGACACAGGGAATATAAATGACGACCGGGACACAGGGACATAACTACAAAGGGGACGCCGGGGTGCACAGGGGGATATATAAATGACGATGGCGACTCAGGGAATGGTCGATTAGCAATCACCATCAACAAAGCTCAAGGGCAATCATTAGAATCATGAGGTATAGATCTGAATACAGATTGTTTTCCCATGGACCATTATATGTTGCATGTTCAAGAGTCGGTAAACCTGACAATCTATTTATATGCACAGACAATGGGACAGCAAAGAATGTTGTATATTCGCAAGTTTTACGTAGTTAAAAACATATATATATATATATATATATATATATATATATATATATATATATATATATATATATATATATATATATATATATATATATATATATATATATATATATATATATATATATATATATATATATATATATATATATATATATTTATATATATATATATATATATATATATATATATCTATATTCACAGGTGGGACATAGGGACATAACTACAATGGCGCGTAACTAATATGGCGCGTAACGACTTACGCGCGCGGGGGGGCTTGGGGGGGTGCGAAGCGCCCCCACCAACTAGGTGGGGTGCTGCTAGTGGCTGTTGGGGTGGCGCGAAGCGCCACCCCAACAGCTAGTATATATATATATATTTTCAAATACGTTCTGATGAAAATAATCTATATATATATATATATATATATATATATATATATATAGATTATTTTCATCAGAAGGTATTTGAAAAATAATTTTTAATAAGCCGAAATAGCTCAGATGGGAGAGCGTTAGACTGAAGATCTAAAGGTCCCTGGTTCGATCCCGGGTTTCGGCAAATTTTTTTGCTTCCTTTTGTCTTTAATCAAACTTTGTGATAAGTACCAGATTTGCTAAAATCACATAATAAATAATATCACAGTAGCGAAATAAGTCAAATTTTAAAGAACTGTATAAGAACAATGAAACTTCTATCAGAAAAATTAATAGGAAGCCGATTTCATTTCCAAGAAATAATTTATCAATAAACCAAAATTGTTTTCAACCGAAATTGACAATTTAAGTGAATTTGTTCCAAATTCCATAGTGGCATTTGATCAAAGCTAGAAAATTTGATACACACAATTCTAAACAAACAATTTCTGATAAGACGAAACAACATATATTGGCATTTTTTCTCATTAAGAGCTAGTAAATTCCTTGAATACCAAAATGAAAGACCTTGTAACGTGCATTAAAGATTTCAGAAAATAACTGCTAAGTCCCAGCGACGTCATATGCAATACCCCTCAACACAAAAATACATACAACTTATTTTTATGTATATAGAAGATAGTGTAACAGACATACAACTTATGTAACAGACATACAACTTATTTATATATATATAGATTATTTTCATCAGAACGTATTTGAAAAATAGTTTTTGATAAGCCGAAATAGCTTAGATGGGAGAGCGTTAGACTGAGGGTTTAAAGGCCAAAATGGCTTACAACCAGTTTGCGTCCGAACCAGTTCACGAAACAACATATATTGGCACTTTTTCTCATTGAGAGCTAGTAAAGTCCTTGAGTACCAAAAAGAAAGACCTTGTAACGTGCATTAAAGATTTTAGAAAAGAACTGCTAAGTCCCAGTAAGAGGAAAAAATTACGTTTTAAGTAATTGGTCAGAGCTTGGTTCAAGGTCTGACTTGGCCAGGTTCCACCAGTTGCTCTAAAATCCCTTTTGAAACTTAAAAAGGGCAGTATAACTTCCAATTTCAAGTCAAATGAGCCCCATCTGAAGTTTACACCACCGCTAATTCCCCGGTTTCCAAACACTAAATATCATCTTTAGACAAGTTCAATTCTGAAGACTATGAAACAGCATTTATTTTAATTATTATGTTTAATATATCTATATTATTACGTTTATGAATTTAATTGGGTAGCCATTACAAATAAAATGTCTAATAAATAAAATAATTCCTAATCAAGAAATTCTTGGTAGCAGCTTCTGAAAGCCTTATTAACTAATGAAATTAAAACTCATTGATTACAGAATCTGGCTGGCACAAGTTAAAATTCAGATATATATCACTGTGTGTAGGCTTTTAGAAAAACATAACAAAATCTCCTTTAATTAATAAAATATCAACGAATGGCAGCTCATTATTTTCTTCATACTCAACTGTAAATTTTATATTTTATCCAGTTGCTTTGGTGTTCTCATTGAAGCAACCCTTTTAGCTTCTGTGACCTATAATCTCAATTACGATTGTTGTAGATATTGATATTGTTTTTCTCTAATATCTTGGTTTTGGATTTTATTAACTTTTAGTTTAGTTTATCTTTGTTTTTGTCAGTGTTAGAGACGCCACGTTTCATACAGGAAAAATATCCATGTCATTTGAGTTATTATTTTTTTTTACTAGCCAGGTCAGGGATACACTCAATTGAATAATTCCTTATTTTTAAGCAATTGTGTGTTTTTCAATAATTGTAATAATTCATCAAATAAAAATAATCACAAGGACATCATAATTATCTGTTTCTTGCGATTAATTGCAATAATGATGCTTATTTACTGCACTTACTTATTACAATTACTTACTTATTACTTTAAAAATCAATTTGACAAAGAGTGGGAGAAGAAGCATTGGAGGTTCTACTGGCAGTCATCAAATCAAGAGTACTACAGGTCTGGAAGACCTTCAGGCTTACGGATGGATTAAGATAAGGTAAAGTGGTAGAATCTAAAAAAAAAAAAACGATAAATTTTAATATGCTGGCATTGATTTTGTTTCTGCTTCGACACTTGTTTCCTTGAAACTCCAACTAACCCCTTAACCGAATATACATACTCTATTATCCCAAAACATACCAAAGGCATTGTAGATTCAGGTTCAGGACTTACTTCCAAGCTAATGTACAGACTTATGTGACACTTTGAGTGTATACTCTGGGGAACATACTAAGTAAAGCATGTACAAAATGATTCTTTTTATCCCCTTTAACTGAAATATATTCATCACTGAACTGGAAATTAAGGTACCGGAATTTTAACTTTGATCTTAGATACCCCTATGCCTCTGAAGCCAACTAGGACATTAACAAAGAGATGCCAGTCATCCCTCAAATGGGCTACTGCCATAACGTCTACCCATTGGGGTTGTATAGACGTATACCCAGTGGGAAGGTCCCTCTGATTTGTTTTGTGTAGTGTATTCTTTGGTTTTACCCTTTGCTGCATTCTTATTGGTTGGCACTAAAGGATGGACTTTGGTGTTTGGTCCTCTTTCATTCACACAAGACGAACCATGTATTTCCATCTTCAGGTCCTGGTTCAGTCTCTTACGGGGGAAATAGCTACGCTAAGAAAGGATGCCTCCGATCGAGAAATAAAAATTGGGTAACTGGAAAATGAGTTGGAGGATCAAAAATTAAGCTCTGATCAACTGGAGAATCAGGCACTGTAAAGTGATGTCAAGGACCTCAAATTGAATCTGTTAATTCATAGCATGCCTACTGAGTGGGCGTCTCAAACTTTTGACCTATAATGGGAACCAGTCTCCTGTAGACTTGCTAGAATCAGACTAAAGGGAAACCCTGCAAATGTGTCGATAATTTTTACCTATGGCCTCACCCGTGACGCTAATGAAACGATCAAGGATGTTTTCTTCGGTAAACTGCAGCAGTTGACTTCTTCTATAGCCGCAGGTGATTACTTGATTGTTGCTGGAGACTTCAACGCAAGAGGTGGTCAGTCAGACAGACCACAAGACAAATCCTTGGAAAATTTGGACAGGGTCACAGATGCGAGAATGGGCAGATGATGGAGAATATAGCACAATTACATGACACCCGCAAGATTTACCAGATCCTGAATGAATCCGTTGGTAAGAAAGCTGCTGTCTGAGAAATAGTCAAAAACATATCATGAAAAATCATTAGTTGTCAGAAGGAACACTCAGCAAGATAGAAGGATCACTTTCAGTTCCTTCTAAACTCATCCCCTTCATCTGCTCATGGTGCCTTCCCACTTTTTGTCTCTAAAGAGCCTTACAATATCGAGCTGGATACACCGACCAGAGCCGAAATACTAAAAGCGATCAAGACCCTAAAACACCACAAAGCCCCAAATGAAGACGGTCTCCCCCTGGAACTATACAAACGATGTCCCGAGGTCACTGCTAAACAGCTCCATGGCATTCTCGAAGAAGTGTGGAGGACAGACACTTTTCCAAAAGATTGGAAGACATAAGTCATCCTCTCATTCTATAAGAAAGGAGACAAAACCGAATGCAAAAATTACCGCGGAATAAGTCTCATAGACATTGCAGTACAAATATTCGAAATCATACTCTTGAACCGCTTCAAAGGGGCTAGAGAGGAAAGAACTGATCTTGATGTTCCTGGACTTCATTGCCGCCTTAATTCTGTCACTCGCCAGAAACTTTAAAAGATCCTAGAGAATGATGGAATGCCGCCGAAGTTTGTTGAACCGATGAAGGCAAACTATGACACTTCAGTGAGCCGATTTAGAGTCTATGGCGAAGAAAGCGAAGAATTTCTGGTTGAGTTTGGAATAAAACAAGGGTGAGTCCTCTCTCCGACTCTGTTCAATTATTGCATCGATTGGGTGCTTGAAAGTGCTTTATCGTCTTATCCAGAAGCGCAGATTGGACATAATCTCTCACTGACTGACCTTTATTATGCAGATGATCTTGGTCTCCTGTCAGACCTTGTAGAAGCCCAAATTATACTTGACAGCGTTGTGGCCTGGGCAGACCTGATCACCTTGAAAGTCAGCACAGAGAAAAATAAATTCATGGCTATTAACCACGACACAGGACCATTCCCGCTGACAGCCAAACAAGTTCAGCTAGAAAAAGTCAACCATTTCACATATTAAGTCTCCCATATTTGTACTGACGGATCTTCTGACGCTGATATCCAACAGAGAATAGAGAAAGCGAAGACAGTTTTTGCCTCCCTTTGGAAACCCTTGTGGAATCGCCGTGAAATAGGTGTCCAAGCGAAAGTTAGAATTTACATGGCACAAGTCCACACCGTTCTCCTTTACGGGTGCGAAACATATTTGGTAGAACTACAGCATGAAAATAAACTCAAGATGTTTGAGCATACTTGCCTCCGAAGAATTCTCAGAGTACAGCTACGTGACCATATATCCAACGCGAATATACATTGAATTTGTAATATTCAGAGAGATGTTGTGCTCACTATTAAAGAACGGTGTTTGAAATGGCTGGGCCATATATTACGGAAACCGCCAGTGTACCTGCCTCGCCAAAAACTTCTATTTGAACCTATTAGCTACTGGAAGAAACGCCAAGGAGGACAGAGGAACAACTGGTAGGACCTGGCCAAGTTAGACCTTGAACCAATCGGGGGTTTTATAAATTCGGTCACAGATGGTCAACACAGTTTCTCACTTTTGCAGAGCAGCTGGCAAAAGATCAAACAACGTGGTCCAAGAATGTCTCTAGGATCATCGATGCCGGATGAGATGGAAACGCCTGATTCCCACCACAAGTACAATTATAAGTAACATGAGCCACTAGCATGTCCTTTACAAGAATAAATCTCTTTGCCTGTTACTCCTGTGTTCTCCACAGAGAAATATCAGGGGAATCATCATATTAAGGGAAAGATCAAACTGTATGCTTGGACATCTTAATTCTATTCTAGTTTATGTTGTCTTACATTATTGTTAAGATAATAAAAACCGCTAATATGACTTCGGGCTAAAATATCAACTAGAAATAATTATATTTTTAACTTATGATTTTGATCATCATGAAGTCCTTTTGTTCCAACTGTCAGATTATTAATGCTTATTTTCACAAGTGTCAAAGGCATGATACAAAAGAGGGTTCCAAAAGGACCCACAATTATCTTTCTTTAAACAACCAATGCAACTTGCATAATCCCCATTCATAATTAACTAGATTGACGCCCTTATATAACATTCCTTAGAGAAGCAACTTTCGAGATATGTTTGTTTCACGTTATGTTGTCAATAGATTGTTTTAGCTAATATGGCTTAAATTTCATTCTTTATATAAAGCCATGATACTAGTTTATATAAAGCCCCCCCCCCACTAGGTGTTGGGTCGGCGCAAAGTGCCACCTCAACAAATAGTGAATTATAAAAACAAATCATTCAATCGTGGCTTAATTTCAAAGTTTTACTGCCTTGAACTTTTTTTTAGAAGAGTTCAGTATTATTTTCGTGAGTAGGAAGGGGGTTGGTATATTTAACTAGGGAAAGCTATTTTTTACTGATTACTGTCCCTAAATAATCAAAATTAAGCATTTTTAGCGTTCACAGTACCAGAATGTCTAGTGGGTTAAATTCAGGTTTGGTTTTCGCGAAGTCAAATTTCATGTTTCGCACGAGGCTGCAAATGGATCACGTCGCAATATTTAAAAAAAAAAAAAATAGGTCCGGTAAGGATATCATGCCCCAGGAGAATTTTATGGTAAAATTCTAGTTAATTAACTTCTTGCTAACTCAGAAAGGTTTTATGTTAGGAAAATGAAACTTTCAGGATGAAACTACAGATTAGAGTATGTCTGGGGAAGAGATTTTGAAGCAACTACCTCTCCTCATTCTCCCTTTTGAGGGCCCTGACCTTTGATGACCATAAAAAAATATGTGTGTTATAAAAGTAAAACGTTGCAAAATAGATCTTCTGCTTAATTGAAGTACTACAAATTTTAAAATACCTTCCCGGGACATACTTTAGACTGTAAACTTTTAGACTTTAGACCAAAAATTTTCATTTTAATAACCTAAACCCTTTTCGAGATAGCAAGAAGTCAATTAACTAGAATTTTACCAAATTGAATTCTATGAATGCAACTCTAGCTAGTTTTTGAGGGTAACATTGAACTCTAACCCATTGTAATCCGGGCTATAGCGGTAGCTAGTAATAAGGGTTGCAGCGGTAGCTAGTAATCTAGTAACAGATGATTAAGTCCAATAGTAAGAAACTTTGGTAACCCTTAACACCTAAAAATAGAATCTGATCAAAACAAGCATTATGGTATTTGAACAGCCCTGTCCGAAACTCCTGTATAGGAAGTGTCCCTTGGCTTCTTTTTTTTCTTTTTTTAGTTTTATTTTTCTTCTTTATTTTTCAGACGTCATATGTTCAATTGACATTTGGAAAAATCTGTACGCGCAAAGCATGCTAAATTTCAACAATTTATAATAAACCTCAATTTTTGGGTATCTGTTTTAAGGTTTTCGATTTACTTTAATCTATTGTCAAGATAAATTGAAATGTTTATACAATTCCCAGTTTTTTTCTTTTTTTTTTTTAGTTTTTTAGCCTTTTTGTTTTCTTAGCTTTTTTCGTTTTTTACCTTTTTTTTATTTTTTTTAGGTTTTCCCTTTTTAGGTTTTTTCTTTTCAAAATTTTATTTTTAGTTTTTAGTTTTTTCTTTTTTTTAGTTTGTTTGTTTTTAGTTTTCTTTTTAGTTTTTTACCTTTTTTTCTTTTTTCAGTTTTCTTTTTCTTCAATATTTTTTCAGACGTCATATGCAAACCCTCAACACAAAAATACATACAACTTATTTTATGTATATAGAAGATAGTGTTACAGACATACAACTTATGTAACAGACATACAACTTATTTATAGATCTATATATATAAAAATAAGTTGTTTGTCTGTCTGTCGACTGACGTCAGGTTTGTGTGTCGACTGACGTCATGTTTGTCCACTGACGTCATTATAAGGATTGGGCTGTATCTCGTCATGAAGTTGTTTGTCGTCTGACGTCATGTTTGTCGACTAACGAAACTACAGACCGGGACACCGGGACACAAATGACGTGTTATGTCTGTCATAACGTAATAGAGGCAACAATCTTGACAGGGCCTTTTGAGGGTGAGGCTTTTCTTATTCCACGCATTCTCATGATTCCAATGGATCTGCCTTTTCAACCTAAAAGATTGCAATTCCCAATTTGATTAGCATATTTAGTTTTCAGTCCAGAACCACTATCAAAAATATTAAAATATTTATCAAAAATATTTATGTTGTCTGAGCAATAATTTTTAGTTTTTATTTCAAAATAGAAAATTACCTGACAATTTTAGAATTATATCTATCTATATATATAAAAATAAGTTGTCTGTCTGTGGATCAGGTGAAGTCATGTTTCTGTGTCGACTGGCGTCATGAAGTTAGTTGTCGTCATTTTTGCTATGACGGTGACGTCATTAAAGATATTTAAGACATATATGTTCACGTAGAAATCTATTAATGTTTAAGTTTAAAATGACTGATGAACTTACAATGGCAAAAGCCGATGAAGATGCTCAAAGAGTCTATGCCAAAAAACTTGCTGCTGATAGAGAAAGTCAGGAAAGAAAGCGTGCCGAGGAATCAAAAGAACAGCAAGGAAACAGGCTTGAGGCTAAAGAACGCAAAACCGCGCAGTTAGATGAAGATCCACCTGGACAGCGAGAGTCAAAACATATCAAAACTGAAAATGATAGCGATGATGATTGGGTTTGGGATTTTGACTTGGATAAGGTCATCAATGCCTACCAGATTTTAGTTAAAAAAACAAAGGTTCGGCGATATGTATTTCATAGTGAAGCTGAAAAATAAAGAAGAAAAAGAAAACTGAAAAAAGAAAAAATGTGAAAAACTAAAAAATACTAAAAAGAAAAAACACTCAAAGAGAAATTACAGACCGGGACACAAATGACGACCGGGACAGAGGGAACGCACAAATCTTCTATAATAACTAAAGTGTAGTTATAAATTTTTGATGTAAAATCAAAAGTCATATCTGACGTCTCTAACTGTTTTCGATGGAGTATATCTTCGGACATTTTTGACTTATATTTTTCCCATAACTCTGTAGGAGCTGATGGAGAGCAAGTTGTTAAAATGATGCCAAACAATGCACGAATTTGACTTGGGGTTGACGTTTTGCACGCGTCATTGATGCAGTTATCCCAGTGTTGGTCATTCTCCAATAAATTCAGAGCTTTGCATGCACTACGGTAAGTGTCATGTATAGTACCGTTTACAGTTCTCAAATACTCAAAGGATGTCGGACCGGGTACATTCACCAAAAGCAGGCGTAGAAAGAAGCATTTATGTTGATTGGGTTGAACGGTTTAGAGTCTTCCTATCGTGGTATCTTTGAAGATGGTATTGGCTGGAAGATATCTTCCAGCCTGATATTGTACGATTTCGTCGAAATCTTTGATTTCGGGCTGCAAGCCAAAAACTGCCATGTCACTGCCTTTGTTGACGTATTTACATATGTATTTGATTGCCTTTACGGAGTTACAGTATTCAACATTTATGTGTGCATTAAATGTTTTTGATAATAATGGGGAATATGGAACAACCCACTGGTTATCTACTTCGATGGTGGTACCGTTACGCTTCTTTATTATTGCTGTTTTACCACCATCTTCAGTAGATCTTCTTTTATATTATGGGTAACCATCATTGCCAGTAATTGTCTTTGATACTAAAAGTCGAGGATATTGCTTTGTGCGCCTTCGTTGGGCCATGCATGGTGAATTTTCGTTCAGTGCACCGCAAGGTCCATGTATCATATTTTTTACAATAATATCATGTAACCCCTTATCGACATTTTTATCAGGTATTTCAGCGGAAATCACATCATCAATTTCGTTCGAAGTTATTTTTTTATGTAGCCAGATTACTATATGTGCGTGTGGCAAACCTCGTTTTTGCCATTCCACTGAGTACATCCAGCATCGCACTGACCCAAACACTTCAAGTTTTACTATGTAGTTTATCAGTGATTTCAACTTTTGCCGGAAGACACGGGCCGTAATGTCATGCCTATGAACCGCCACTTGGCCTTGAAGTAAAAGCTGCAGTATCTCGTCCCAAGATTGATTACATGTAAATGTAATAAATAAATCTGGACGACCATAGAGACGAACATACGCAATAGCATCTTGAGCATATTCATGCATATGACGGGGACTGCCAGCATATGACGAAGGTAAAATTGTTAATCTTCCAACGTTTGTGGTATTACCGTCATTTATAACTGCATCTCGCAAATGGATGTATTGTTCAGAGCGGAGCTTGGTCTGATTCAGCGGATAAATAGCAAACGTTCTGATTCAATTTTAGTATACATATCAACGACAAATTGGTGAAACAATTCACGGCATTTTAAAATATAATTTTCTTCATCCTGCCGAATTATTAGTCTATAGGAATAATAATGCATTGCACTGCATTCCTTATTCATTTCTTTGTTAGTGGCTGGATTCATCAATTTAATATTAAAGTGATAACCGTCGGCTCCATCCCAAAAATGATAGGATATTGTAGGGCATCGTAGCATCGATGAGTTTCAGCAATTCTTAACAACTGAGCGTTTCGCTTATGAAGAATAATATCTCGAGGTAAAAACTGATCACCGACCATAACGATTGCCACTTCGTCGATAGTTGGAGCATTGTATCTACGCACATGTTGGCCAGGAGGCGTTTTGTCAGCGGAAATAACAATTTTATGCGTATCAGTAGGTATCAAATCGATGGCTGCTTTGAACAGACGCACTAAATTATTATTTTCGTGGAAAAGATGTTGCAATTGGGAAACGATTGTCCTTTCACCCTTGGGAGAAATTTCGCAACGTGCATTCAATTCAGAATTTCTATCACTGATGAAGTACAATTGTAAAAATTTATGATTCTCGCCTAAGAACGGTAGAAGGGACCCTGCTCTATGATAAATTTGCCCTTTTACTTTGAAAGTAGACATAAATTGATCTGGATTTTCGATTTGGGCTCCAAACGACGTCATTTGGAAACATGAGTTATATTTTCTGATTTTTGACAAAAAACGCTTAGATTCTGACGTAGTTCCAGTAAGGAAAGTCTTCAATGGCTCTGGAGGTGCAGCCAATAGAGGAAGCTTAACTTTTCCTAAGGCGCAACACATTCCCATTGTTTCACCATTGAATTTCAAGACCTTGCAATAGGGACAAATTTTAGACATTGTCCCGATTTGAACACATCTGCTCAAGCTATAACCATCGACTAGGCTGTACCTGAATGCCAGGGGATAACTTTCTGGTTGCTCTGATTCCTCGGCACGCTTTCTTTTCTTACTTTCTCTATCAGCAGCAAGCCTGATTTCTTGCTGTTCTTGTGATTCCTCGGCACGCTTTCTTTTCTTACTTTCTCTATCAGCAGCAAGTCTGATTTCTTGCTGTTCTTGTGTTTCCTCGGCACGCCTTCTTTTTTCACTTTCTCTTTTAGCAGCAAGTCTGCTTTCGCGTTGTTCTTTTGATTCCTCGGCACGCTTTCTTTTTTGACTTTCTCTATCAGCAGCAAGTTTTTTGGCATAGACTCTTTGAGCATCTTCATCGGCTTTTGCCATTGTAAGTTCATCAGTCATTTTAAACTTAAACATTAATAGATTTCTACGTGAACATATATGTCTTAAATATCTTTAATGACGTCACCGTCATAGCAAAAATGACGGCAACTAACTTCATGACGTCAGTTGATCCACAGATGTCTTAAATATCTTTAATGACGTCACCGTTATAGCAAAAATGACGACAACTAACTTCCTGACGTCATTCGACAAAGAAACATGACGTCACCTGATCCACAGACAGACAACTTATTTATATATGTATACTAGCTGTTGGGGTGGCGCTTTGCGCCACCCCAACACCTAGTTGGTGGGGCGCTTCGCGCCCCCCAAGCCCCCCCGCGCGCGTAAGTCGTTACGCGCCATATTAGTTATGCGCCATTGTAGTTGTGTCCCTGTGTCCCACCTGTGAATATAGATAGATTTATATATGTGTTTCAAACTACGTAAAAATTGCGAATAAACAACATTCTTGGCTTTCCCATTGTCTGTGCATATACAAAGCCGTATGTACTAATAATGACGTCATATGCAAACGCTCTTTTTACAAACAAACAAACATGCATCCACACAACTCGTTTTTATATAGATAGATAGATAGATAGATACAATACAAATTAACTGCGTAAAACTTGCGAATATACAACATTCTTCGCTGTCCAATTGTCGCTGCATATAAATAGATTGTCAGGTTTACTGACCCTCGAACATGCAACGTACAATTGTCCATGGGAAAAACAATCAGTATTAAGATCTATACCACATTTTTCTAATGATTGACCTTGAGCTTTGTTAATGGTGATTGCAAATACTAATCGAATTGGGAATTGCAATCTTTTAAATTGAAAAAGCAGATCCGTTGGAATTATGGGAATGCGAGGAATAAGAACAGCCTCACCCTCATAAGGCCCTGTCAAGATTGTGGCCTCTATTAGGTTTTCCATTGTTTTTTTTACGGCAAGTCGCGTGCCATTGCAAAGCTTTGGTGGGTTGATATTTCTTAAAAGTATTATTGGTACGCCTATTTTTAGTTGTAGCACGTGTGGTGGAAACCCTGAAGGATCTATGGAATTTAAAAATTCAGATGGATAATTAACCGCTTCATTTGGTTCCAAAACTGTGTCGACTGACTTGTAAAGGACTGCCTGGTCTCGAATCTTGGTCAAAACAATATTGTTGATTTCGTGGACGTCTATATTTTTGGGTGCGAGAATCGCTCTTTCACTTAGCCATTTATTATTTTTATAATTTTTTAGAATATTCGGAAATACTTTTTCAATCAATTCATTTTTGGACGTCACTAAATTACAGAAATCAGCAGGTAGTTGTATACGTCCTGAAATTGAGTCTACTGGGAGCTTTCCGTTTCCAATTGTCAGCAATTGATCTGAAAATGTTTGACCAGAGTCATCGTTTTGCAATCGGACACGCATATTTGTAGTTAATTTTAATATTTTTACGCGTGCCCATAAATTAGAATTTTTCAGGCAAGCATTCATTCGTCTTCAATGGCTCTGGTGGTGCAGCCAATAGAGGAAGTTTAACTTTTCCTGAGGCGCAACACATTCCCATTGTTTCACCATTGAATTTCAAGGCCTTGCAATAGGGACAAATTTTAGACATTGTCCCGATTTGAACACATCTACTCAAGCTATAATCATCGACTGGGTTGTACCTGAATGCCAGGCGATAACTTTCAGGTTGCTCTGATTCCTCGGCACGCTTTCTTTTCTTAATTTCTCTATCAGCAGCAAGCCTGATTTCTTGCTGTTCTTGTGATTCCTCGGCACGCTTTCTTTTCTTACTTTCTCTATCAGCAGCAAGCCTGATTTCTTGCTGTTCTTGTAATTCCTCGGCACGCCTTCTTTTTTCACTTTCTTTTTTAGCAGCAAGTCTGCTTCCGCGTTGCTCTGGTAGTTCCTCGGCACGCTCTCTGTTCTTTTTTTCTCTATCAGCCTCAAGCCTGTTTCCTTGCTTTTCTTTTGATTCCTCGGCACGCTTTCTGTTCTTTCTTTCTCTATCAGCCTCAAGCCTGTTTCCTTGCTGTTCGTTTGATTCCTCGGCACGCTTTCTGTTCTTTCTTTCTCTATCAGCCTCAAGCCTGTTTCCTTGCTGTTCTTTTGATTCCTCGGCACGCTTTCTTTTCTGACTTTCTCTATCAGCAGCAAGTTTTTTGGCATAGACTCTTTGAGCATCTTCATCGGCTTTTGCCATGGTAAGTTCATCAGTCATTGTAAACTTAAACATTAATAGATTTCTACGTGAACATATGTCTTAAATATCTTGAATGACGTCACCGTCAAAGCAAAAATGACGACAACTAATTTCATGACGTCAGTCAACACAGAAACATGACATCACCTGATCCACAGACAGACACACAGACAGACAACTTATTTTTATATATATACAACATTCTTCGCTGTCCAATTGTCGCTGCATATAAATAGATTGTCAGGTTTACCGACCCTCGAACATGCAACGTACAATTGTCCATGGAAAAACAATCAGTATTAAGATCTATACCACATTTTTCTAATGATTGACCTTGAGCTTTGTTAATGGTGATTGCAATGCTAATCGAATTGGGAATTGCAATCTTTTAAATTGAAAAGGCAGATCCGTTAGAATCATGGGAATGCGAGGAATAAGAACAGCCTCACCCTCAAAAGGCCCTGTCAAGATTGTGGCCTCTATTAGGTTTTCCATTGTTTTTTTTACGGCAAGTTGAGTGCCATTGCAAAGCTTTGGTGGGTTTATATTTCTTAAAAGTATTATTGGTACGCCTATTTTTAGTTGTAGCACGTGTGTGGAAACCCTGAAAGATCTATGGAATTTAAAAATTCAGATGGATAATTAACCGCTTCATTTGGTTCCAAAACTGTGTCGACTGACTTGTAAATGACTGCCTGGTCTCGAATCTTGGTCAAAACAATATTGTTGATTTCGTGGACGTCTATATTTTTGGGTGCGAGAATCGCTCTTTTACTTAGCCATTTATTATTTTTATAATTTTTTAGAATATTCGGAAATACTTTTTCAATCAATTCATTTTTGGACGTCACTAAATTACAGAAATCAGCAGGTAGTTGTATACGTACTGAAATTGAGTCTACTGGGAGCTTTCCGTTTCCCATTGCCAGCAATTGATCTGAAAATTTTTGACCAGAGTCATCGTTTTGCAATCGGACACGCATATTTGTAGTTAATTTTAATGTTTTTACGTGTGCCCATAAATTAGAATTTTTCAGGCAAGCATTCATTTCGTCTGCAGGAGTTGATCTAGGTATTATAGGTAATGTTTGCCTGAAATCTCCCGCAAGCAATATTAAGGTGCTGCCAAAGGGTTTCG